>NW_027613997.1:0-31052 GCF_965212315.1 Lampetra planeri
TATACAGTAGAGGGGTTATTCCATTATAAAATTTGATTACTTTGATACTCAGTGGTCATTCACGTCGTCTTGTCTGTGTTCATCATCGTCAGGGTCCCCCCTTGTGACATATGTACACAGAGTCTCACTGTTTTCACTCTCACTTATTTGAAAAGGATTCATCTAAATGTTCTGAGTGAGTGAATGAGTCTGATTTGTGTACGCGATCACAGACTCCAGGAGGAGGAAGATGATGATGATGATGATGATGTGGAAACCTTGACGCCTCCAGATTTGAAAACTGTCCTTTGAGTTTGAGTTAGAACTGACTGCAGAAGACAGACTGACGTCAGGCTGCATGTCAAACATCTCTCAACAGAAGAAAGGACACAGCCACCGCGGATGCAGGGAGATGGAGAAAAAAAAAGAAAAAAAAACACCAATACTTTGTTTACATCCATCTGACACTGTGGACAGAGGTTCACTCCCTCTCTGCAATAGTGTACAGTTTGTACGCTGTTAAGTGCTGAACCGCTATCAAGATTGGAAAACCTTGGGTGCAGCCCGGCACAATCAACCCGACACAATCAAGTGGACAACAGGGGAGGGAAGTGTGGGCCTTGCAGGAGCCTCAGTGAAAGTGCAGGACCATAGCAGAGTTTTCTTTGTGCAGCCCTGGAGACATCGTGTGCCGTTTGACGATGTTGTTGTTGCTGTTTGTTTGTCTGGTTGTTTGTATGTTGGCAGCTGTACCCGGGGGAAAAAAAACTCCTACTGGTCGATTTGTCCTGAAAGATTTAGAAGTACACCAATCTCTGGGTCCATGAGCGGATTCAGGAGTTTGTTTTTGTTTGTTCTGTGTGTGTGTTAGGTGTGCCGTGTAAAATACCACGAAACAAACAAACAAACAAAACAGATCAGATTGATGCTGATGTCCAGCGTCGTTGATAGTGTGTTCACCTCCGGAGCTCCAGCGAGGTGCCTCACATTGAACAGAGGATATATGAGGTGGATAAAAGTCCTTTCATTTAGGGGTGACACAGTCAGTTGTCGCACATCTTCAAGGATACAGCAACGAACAACGAACGAGCCAACCCCAGTAAACCCAGTCAGAGCCCAGGACCAGGTGAAATGAGCCAGGTTTCCATCCAGAAGTGATTGGAATCGGTTGGGACAAAATATAAACAATAATGACATTGTTTTCCTCTCCCCCCTGATGTACTCTGCTCTCCTTCACTTTGTTTCCACTGCTCCCCCCGTCTAAATGTTACGTCTTGTATATGTCTTATACGAATTACATAAAACATTAACGTTAGTTTAGCCTAGTGTGAAACACATTTTTTTTTATTTTAGCTAACATCATTTGAGTCAGTAACAGGGCTAATGATACCTGACTAGTGGTCATCTTCATCAGCCGTCTTTTCTCTTCTTCAAGAAATATTTCAACAAACTCATCTGAAAAATGCAGTTATATAATGGCGTGTAGATATTAACGTTAGCTTCATGCTAACAATATGTTCACTCACGTTAGCGACACTAAGTTGGCAAAGGCGTCAAATTAACTTCAACTTCTGATATGTTACGTAACGTTAAACTGGCCCATCAAACATGTTGTGAACGTCAGTTTTAACTTGTAAAAATCTCAAGTCTACCTTTTCTCCGGGCGGTAAAGTCGCAGCTTTTACACTCCCCTGACTCTCTGACCTGTTGCCTAGGTGCTTAACGACTGCTTGGACAACTGCTTGACGGCCGCTTGAATGACCCGCGTAAAACACCCCCCGCAAAAAACGTAGGTACTGAGTTTACCTTAGTGCTGGCGAGTACCCGACAGGACTCTGCTGTGAAGGTGGAGAGATGGTGTATTTTGCATCGACAATTTAAAAAAAGATAAAAGGTAGAAATTTAAAGCAGCCCGCCGCTCCTAAATGAATGTAGAGGAAAACACTGGACTCTGGAGGAAAACCTGCCTTTGAGAATCCAAAAACCCTTTTTATTGTCAATGGTGAGCACATCAGAAAAGTTGGCGAGTAAAAGAAGTTTTGCCAGAGAAAGGGTAAAGAAAAAGAGAAGCCCCTCTGTGTGGGATTTTCAATTATGATCATTTTTTCATCCACCTTTGTTTTCTTTAATAGAGGTCCTCCATTAATTTTCAGAAAGGTTTCTCTTCCAATTTCTCCCTCCACTTCCTCATTTTCATTAAAACGTCCCTGTTGGAGATCCGCACACTGTGTATTTACATTAGCTGGCTAGCCAGGAGAGCAGATAGGTTGCTCAACATTTTTATTACAAGGCACGTTCTGTGAGACGCAATGTAAATCAGCGGGTCGGAGGGTCAGTGGAATGCATTAATTCACTGCTGTGGAAGAAAACAATGAGAAAAAGCCTCGCCTCGCCTCACGGTCCTGCGTTTTCATTGCCCGGTCCTCATCACGTGCAGCGATATCCATCACTGAACAAGGACCCTTTGAAACAGTAGTTAACATGAAATGAATCTGGACGAAACTGGGATCTGTGACATTAAGTACATTTTCACCAGCGTACAGGAAGCAAACAATAGGCAGAATTACAAAGCTGAAAATAATAGTTTGGAAGAACTTCTCCTTTTTATATGTAAAATATGAAGGGCCAGTGATGGGCAAAACCCTTCTTTTAGGTGAAACTGAATCATTAGAATCCCCCTCAGTACAGTATTCGTAAAAAGATTTGATCACCAAATTTTTTTAATGGTGCTGAAATGCACCAGACGCTCCCTTGGAAATGTTTGACATTTTTAGAGATTTCATCACTGAATGACGGATGAAACGTGGATTTTTAGCATGTCCTAGATATTTGATCGATAACGGATGTACAGTTCATTGGAATGTCTCAGTTTTAAAAACCGCTGAAGATCGCTCAGGGACTCACGTTCACAGCGTAAAACCCATCCGCAGCCAATCAGGACGTCCGTGAACGCAGCAGCTGGGACTGATGTGGAGCTGATCGTCAGCAACCCGCCGCTGGAAGACGGGAAACTGGAGGAGAAGACGTGTTTTTCACATCAGTCCTCCAACACCAGAAAAAAGGCGCTAGATCTGTCGCTAGTCGCTAGGGGTCTGAAAGACTCACTCGAAAGAGAGACAAAGTTTACTATGTCGGCAAACACTGTTTTCCAGCGTTTTTCAGTGAATGATTGGCTGGGAACGAACCAACGAAATCAGATTTCACCCACAGCAGTTCACCGCCGCACTCAGCTGAACTGTGAAAATGAATGGATGAATCTTTTTCAGTCAGTGATTCAGTACAGTTGGAACGACAACGTTTCACAAACAGGACGACGCCACCATGAGCGGCAGTTTGGTTTGAAACCCGGTGCGGACAGAGACACATTTACCGACACACACACACACACACACACACCGTCAGTGAGTCAGTGAGTCAGTGGTGAGTAGTCAAGGGCCTATGGTAAATACAGTCGAGTCAAACTGTTGTCTTCTTCTCGGTGAGTCAGAGACCATGAGCAGAGATTCCGTGGATTTAGGTTTAAGCACGGGGCCGGTGCTGAGCTCTTCCAGCTGATGTTTTAAATAAAGGACTCAGTTTAATGCCTGTGGTTTTCAAGCCCGTTATAGTTCCAGTGTTTTCAGGAGGTTGAATGGGATGTGAGACGATGACTGGGCACTTAAGAATAGAAATAAAACAATGCCTTTGATTCCAGGCTGTGCATCGCAAAAACCGCATGTGTTTCAACAAAAGCTTTAGGTTTATCTGGAGAATTCACGATGGTAAAAAGCAACAATTTTTTCTCCTAAAATTGATTGTATTCATGAGAATTTTAAGGATTTACGATACTCACAAACACAGTCCCAACATGTCTTCTGGCTTCTGCTGAGATTTCATTTTGATGATAGTGATTTTCAGAAAAATGAACAGAAATATACACAGTTTTATCCGTCTGTGTATGATGAATCTATATGTAAAGATGTGTTTTCACTCTTTGATTTACTGAAAACACCACTTTGATGATGTTCTGATTTTATTGGGGTTGCACCTGTACTCCAGCTAATGTGGTTGTTTCAGTGACATGGTGGATCAGCGACCACCCTGAAGGATTTGAGTCTTTTACGCGTCGTTTCAGATGAATTTTCACAGCATTTTATTTGGGGATCTTTGACACTGATAACTTGAAAAAAAAGTCGAAGGCCCCAATACACTTGATGACTAAAATTATTCAAATCAGAGCAATTCTCATCATTTCTGGAAATTTCAATGCATTCACACACACACACACACCACGGTTGCAAGCTGCTCATTACCAAAGGCGCCTGTTTTTGTGAGCGCATTTTTTTCCCCCTTCATCTTTAATTTGTCATCCTCAGCAGTTACTCTTATCTCTACATTTTCACCATGGTGACGGTTTCTGTGCTGGAAAGTCACAGTGGACACAGGACATTAGTGCCGGCCGTCAGCGCGCTTCGTGCAACTGTGAACTGTTTAGTTTGCTTATGATGCACAACAAAGTCTGACACCTCCACGTGATGCCAATGAGTGTGTGTGTGTGTCCTGCAAAAATGCATACGTAGGTGCGTTGCCCGTGCAGTCTAATCAACCTACTGCACCGTGGCTCCCAGAAACCCTCTCAGCAGACGCCCCCTTTGGGGCCGCCTCCACCCAGCGCCAGCTCCTCTCTGAGTGCACACTTTAATTAATAATCAGGCCTAATTGGATTGAGGTCCCCCTGCCGAGCAGCCGATGTGTGTGGTGCGTGTGTGTGGTGTGTTTCTTGCTTTCGACAGCTTGTGTGTTTTTTGTGTGTTTTGAGACGCAGAGGCAGCATAAACGTTTAGGTTTCTGCTTCTCTGTCCTGCGAGGTAAAAGACGACAGTAAAAACTTCATGGTGCTCAGGAGGCAGCTCCCATTCCGCAGAAATGGTCTTCCTCATAGGTTGTAAAAACGTGTACCTGTCGCTGCCCCTCCACAATCCTCATACAATGAAACAATAAAGTAAGCACATTTACTGCCCGAGCAGCTCAGGACAAAACCGTGTCCGTTGGAAAGTTGGTGTGATTTTTTCATTTTTTTTTTATGTGAAAAGAATGTTCGATCCACATTTCCCCGTTTTTTATGTTCTCACTTTCATGGATTTCCTCCAGGTGTGTGCTTCCCACAGACTGAAAAACATTCTAAAATTGGATCTGTGCTTCTGTGTTGAATTAAATGCGGGTACTATACGCTGTCATGAGCATTCCTCCTTTTTTGCTCTGAAACTGAATGTGTGTGTGTGTGTGTGTGTGTGTGTGTGTGTGTGTGTGTGTGTGTGTGTGGTGTGTGTGTGTTGTGTGTGTGTGTTGTGTGTGTGTGTGTGTGTGTGTGTGTGACTGAGGGCCACGTCCACACAGACCAAAAACCATCTTTATTCGTTCTAAAAATAAAAAAATTGGAAAACAACTGGACAGGCTGTAGTTCATACTCCAGGCCTGTCGGTGGCGCTTCCACCAAAAAATGAAGAAGAGGAGATGGGAGCAGCACTTTCCTTGTATGCTGAGCCAATTAGAACCGTCCAAAAATGAGATTTTTTTATGCAAAAAAGGTGAGTGGGGAAATGATGCTGATTCTTACTTCATCGTAGTTGCTGCGGAAACAAGATCCGCTCACTTTGGGGTCGCTGTCCCAAAAAAACATGATCTCGGAGCACCACTTTCCATTTCTGTCGAGCAAATACAAACTATCCTAAATGGGAATTTAGAAAAAAGGATGTTGTTAGTTAGTGGCGGTAAACAAGAATCGGCTCCCTTTCAGTTCGTGATCACTTGAAGGAAAACAAAACAGCTCTAAAAAAAGTGGCGAGATTCAACGCAGAGCTACGATGTGACAGAGGGCCCGTCACTGAGGGCAGTAACTTTCCACTAAAAACAGGTCCCTATGTGTCCCCTAACATTCATTAGGGAATGTTTAGGGGACACAAATGACATCTCCCTCTGTCATTGTGGGGGAGGGCACACAACAACCACACTAACAAAACAGCTATTGAACATTTACACCGTCAGCCGCAGGTCAGGACCCATACATACCCATACATACCCATCCTCCAGTGGTTTTGCTGGGGGTGTTACTAGAAACTGCTGTCTCTATCCCAGCAGCTCTAAAGAGAGGAATCATATAGGGTGAAAACAGGAAGCAGCCCCTCTGCACAGGGTGTGCTGATATTGGGTTTGTACCATGTGTGGGGGAGTCATCAGCAATCTAGTTGCATTGTGGGGATGATTTTGTTGTTTATTTTTAAAAGGTAATGTATAGAGGACAGATGTATTTTATATATTTTTACAGACTCACTATCTGCTGCAGCTGAGCGCAGAATGGACGTTGTTGTTTATGAGTCGTCGGGTGAAAGTGTTTTGAAGGTCAGAGGTCGGGGACGGTGGGGTGAATGACCACCCATGTTTTTCACCCTGTGATTGAAGGATCCACTTGGAACGGTTTGGACAGAAACATGTCGACACAACAGAACGTCCTCAGTGTGGACGTGGGCCTGAAAGTGAGCCCAGTAATCCCGACAAGACCCCGCTTTATTTTCTGCTCTCTTGCTTTTTTCTCACCAAGCGCTCTGACAGCTGTGAAAAGTCATGTGGCGCAATCTGGGACCTGCTGTACATAGGGTGGATGGATGGATTTCAGGAGGAGGAGGACATCCTCTGTTCATCTCAGGGGGTTTATGTTATTCCAGGCTGTTTCTCTCTGTTTTAAAACCTTTTTTTCAGATAGTTCCTGATTTTACTTTTTTTACCTTACCTGAGGTTGATTTTATTTGATTGATTTCTTTCTTGTTTTATTCACCCTCCTTCCCTTTAAGGGTTTTATCACACACCACCATAGCGTTTCCTCTGCTCCTCGGTTTTTACAGTAATTGTTTGTAATGGTTTCTTGCATTGTGTGCATTTGAGCTTGGATTTTATGTTTAAAACACTTGTTAAATTTGATTGTGTATAAATAATGTTTGATTGATGGAACAGGGACCGTCTTATCCTGCCCTCTGGGGACTGATCCAGGTTGATCCAGATTGACTTAGTGTCAACAAATGGACACTTTGAGATACTGTGACCATGTTGCGTTTGCATCTAATTTTGTTTCTTCTCAGTGGAATAATCAGAAGTGCATCTCACACATTCCGCCTTTCCTTCTTTTCTAATCCTCCTGTCCTCTAACCTTCCTCACCCCGGTGAACTTTGTCCTCTCATCACCTCTCGCTCTGTCTCTTCCTCGGTGTGGACATTGGCCCGCTGCAGGCCAGTTCTTTATATTGGATTGTCAGGCCTCAAATGGAGACTCGGGCCTGTGGGTAAAACACTTTGACAGCTTCTACCGAGGATATTTTGTCTGTGAAATGGAGTCTGCATTACTCCAGGTGAAAACCGAGAAGAAAAGAGATGCAGAGGAGCCAGTGGGACCCACACTTCCTCGACAGCTCCATCCCTGGGATGTGAAAAGACGGTGTTGTTTGGCTGTGGAAGGACAAATGCTCTAAATGCCCTTGACAAGCAGATTCTTTTCACTTGTTAGGTGTTGTAATTTGCTTTGACATTAAAGTGTTTCTATACATATATTCAAATCAAATCTTTCAATCCTGGTATTCAAAATGAGTTCATCTAAATGAAAAAAGGGATGTCATCAATTCTGCATCTGATTATATGAGATAATCACAATATACCATGAATTGCAAGCAGCGAGCAACCAAAACACCAGACTGTAAAGCTGTGGGGGACTTTCTGCGTCCTTATTTATTACAATATTAAAAAAACTGTGTGTGTGTGTGTGTGTGTGGGTTGGTATTACTAGATGATTTCTTGGATGCATGAGCTTCAGTATGGCAAATTAAATTTGAATGCAAATGCGGCAGTATTTCTTGACAGTAGGTGATAAAAAACCCTATTATGTTTAATGATATGAATGTGCATGAGTGGAGAGTGGTCTGCAACTTGGGGGGCATCTTCAGAAGGCTGCCGACGCTGCGGTGAATTTGAAACACTGAAGGTGCACGGAGGTGTGTGTACACGTTTAGATGCGTTGGTGTCAGTACGATTTCCAAAACGCAGTGAGCTTCACCATGACGCTGAAGGTTTCCTCCTGGTGCATTTAAACGGGTAAATCTAAACCTCTGAAGCATCCTGTGAATGCCTGGAAATACTTTATGAAAAGCTCTTTAGACTCTTTCATGTTTATTCAGGTCCTCCATGGCGCTTTCTGAGCTTTACTGTGGAACAATCGCTCATGCTTCCAGCAAACATGATGCTGAGACGTTTCCCTTATATCCATTTACTGAAAGAGACATCATACAACTGCGGAATGTCTGAAAACCACAATGGGTTTTTAGGGCTGGGCGATATGGACCAAAATTCAGATCTTGATATATTTAGGTTAAATATTGATATACAATATACAGTATATCTCAATACTTTTTTTTCTGCAAAGTGCGAGCAAATGTTCGGTCAACGTCAAAGCCAAATATGGACATGTCACAAGTGTTTTTTATTGAAACGGGCTATTTCAGGGAGCAGTTTGAAACATCAGATGAATAAATAATAAACAGGTTTCTTCACCTGGTTCATGAAATAAATGCTGTTCAAATAATGGAATGTAAAACATAATAAATACTGTAGAACAGGAAACAATATCTTGAATAAAAAATAGTCTTTAAAATAAAATTGACCAATCTTTTTTTTTCTGAAATAAAATATATGATAAAAGTAATGATACCAACACTGTTTTTTTTCGTTTCCACTGGCGATAGAACCTGGTAGTTTTCAAGTTCTGCTGATGTTCCAGCGAGCTGAGCCGGTAAACAAAGATATGACTGGCAGAGGGCCGTCCTCTGATTGGTTACTACAGAAAGAGTGCTGGGTTCTGATTGGTTTTCTGATTGGTCTATTAGTTTTTTTTGTCTATTAGGACGTTTTTTTCAGAGCTGGACTGAGAGATCTCCGCGGTGTGGCGTTCCATGTTGGCGATGGTGTTCTGCTCTGTCCACTTTTCTCTCTGTCTGTGACAGAAAATCTACAAACAGTATCAGCGTTTCCATCTCCTTCATGTTCTACATTGTTTATTTGTTCATGTGCTCGTAGAAAAACAGTGCCACAGCAGTTTTCCTGCAGCTGGCGCTGTGACATCAGCACCCACATCCCTTCTCACATATTGTCTGTCTTGTCTTGTCTGTCCATTCAGGAGCTGTTTGTTTCAGTTTTCATTCTACCTTTTTTTTCCCCCCCTGTGGCCCGTGACAGCACATTTAATCTTGCGAGATCTTGTGAAAGGAGATCTTGTCACACCCTTAATTTTTTATGTATATCATGCATTCAGAGAGAGTGTGTGCGCGCACGTGCCTCGGAAACATGAGCCGCTTGTGTTAATGAGGGCGTGAGTGTTTAGTGACCTGTCCATTCACAGCCTATTGATTTAGTTTGATGTCGGTGTAAACAGCCAAACACTTTGTGGAGATGCATCACAGAACAGGATCATAACAACAGATGCATCAGTCATTGCGCACACACACACACACATTCGACATGTCACCGTGTGGCTGCCCACACACACACACACACACACACACACACACAAACACAAAACCATTTCTTGAAAACAGCCCAGTGCTTTTCAGAGTCCAGTTACAACTGCAAGTAATGACATACGTTTCCAAAAGATGAATGTTCCTTTGAATGCTGCTTCGGCCGTTTGTGTTTGTCTAAATGTTAAAGTCAATTTAGCGTAAAGGATTGTTGGGACTAACGTCCGCTGTGGTACGGTGATGAGTAGTGATGGCTGCGTTTGCTCCGTATGACTTTGTATTGTGCTTTGACAGAAACTGACAGGAGTGCGTGAGAAAGCCACCCTGCTTGTTTTCTCACCTTCACTTCAGATTTCAGTCCTGGACAGTTTGGTAACAACCCTCTGTAGACTTTGTACCAGACTTTAGAGCTCGTCGAGAGGAATTCCATATGTTTGGCTGGATTTTTCCATCAAAGACGATCAAGATGATTTCATGCTGAGTAGTTTGCACAACAGGGCAGTGCCTAAAACTGAGCAAAAAACAAGATCTCATCCCATGAGAAGTTAGTGATATCCAATACATTGGCCGGTATTACAATATCATGGGTTAACAATATATTACCTCATTGACAATGAGGTAAGCACAGTGTAAAGGGTACCTCCCCCACTGAAAGGTGAAGCAGCTTTCCTTTGAATTGATCTAAGCTATTATATTGGAAAGTACATGAATGCTGTGACGCAGTGTTTGAGAATGATTTATTAAGCTGTAAGTCTCTGCCGCCTGCATGGTGGCGGCTCGGTCCTGTGGCGGGTGTGGGGAGTCGGCTGCAGCCAGGTGGAATGAGAACAAACAAGCTGTCAAAAGTAATCACATCTCCCAGACTCTGGACATGTGAATGCACCAACGTGAGCGCCCCCAGAGCCAGCGTCCCCAGGGCCACATCACGTATGGACAGACAGGTTGGCTCCTGTCTATATGTTCCAGAAGAGAGGAAATTAAATGTTCACAATTTATCCAACCAACATGGACTGTGAGGTCTCACTGGACATGCACAGTCTATCCGATGCATTTTGGATATTTCACAGCGTCTGCACAGAACCACTAGGGCTGTCAGAATGAACTCCGCTATTGTTATTATGAAAAAAGCATGTTCAAGGTTGAAAACTACAAATATTAGACTTCTGGTACGAAAATCGCATGTAACCGTCCATGATGTCACCTGCAAGGTTGTTTAGAAGATTGAGGAAAGCAGTGCAGAGATCCAAACTCCAGAAACTCTCAAGAGTACCATGTGGAAGATGTTAAAACATCACTGGACACACACCTCCATTCACTGCATTACAAGTACAGAGCTACGTTAGCAGAGGACCAGAGCCCCGGAGGAAGCAGTCAAGAATGAGCCGAAAATACATTAAAAATTCCAATATTATTAGAACTTTTAAAATCAAAAAACATGAGAAATTGACAGCCCTAAGAACTACTATAGAAATGTCAGGAAAGATAATAGAAGTACTTTATTGAACTTCACATTACAGCAGCTAAAACAAATTAAGTTAAAAAAGAGAAAATACTGGAGGATTATAATTACTACAAATGCAAAAGAAACTAACTACAAATAGAATTTTTTTAGAATACAGTGTAAATATAGAGAAGAATACGTCATCCTCTCGTGTAATCCTGATAAGTAACAGTACAGCGCCATCTTACTCCAGTCACTAATTGTTTCGTGTCCTTAACGTTATCTTTAAGTTTGATGGAGTCCTGCAGGGAGCCCAAATATGAAACGCAGTGGAATAAATAATACGGGGCGATGCCCCTCCCTCCGCTCCTGTTTACGTACAAAAAAACATGAGAGTTTGCGCTGGTTTTATTACTCTCGTTTTGAACCGGATTATTATTTCCTTGAAGTGAGAAAACATTTGAGATAAGTATCACTATCTCTTCTTTCATCATTCCTACTGCAAGTTATTGAATATCCCAATGGAGGGGAAAACTTAATTATGAAAACGTGTCTGACTAAGAGACTTATCTGTGAGATAGCCTGCAGTGCAGCCATGTTTTAGCCCTTTTGTTTTTTGTTGCGCAAACTAATTACTTTCTCTATATTTTTTAATGGAGAAATGCTCAGCTGCTCCCCAAACCAGTAATGACCTTCCATCGTAATTATGACACCAGCAGATGTAAAGCTTTTGATTAAGCCCGTTTACATGGAGCCCGCACTAGTTGGGACGTTCGGCTCTGATGCTCAGGATTATGAATTCTGTTGTGTTTTGCCATAGGTGGAGCACTTTTCAAAATTGCTTTTATTATGAATGAGATGATAGATTTAGCCTGCTTAATTTTTCTCACAGCGGTTCTTTCAAACTTTATTATGAGATATCACCTGCATGATGTGTGTGTGTGTGTGTGCGTGTGTGTGCTTGTCCGCCACTCATTAATAAGAAACATGTCAACTAAGCTCTTTATTTAAAAACCGAAATAGCCAAATTAGAGTTGATACACTGTATTAGTTCAGTACTTTGGGCCTTTACTTTGCAATGAAACTATACAATTAGCTGGTCTAGTGCATGACTGCCCAAATCCCTGAAATATGCTGGACTCTGTTATGAATAAAACAAAATTCATGTTGACCATTTTTACAATTACAGATTACTCACTGCATGTTTGGTTACTTAGACTAAAGTAATTAAACAATGCTCTGTGTACAAGGGCTTTAGTGCTTTTGAAAATGCTGAAACTCAATAATGAATGTAATAGTAACAATGTTACAGCTTATGTCTCATAATACTATAATTCAAATAGGAACAAATAAAATTAGAATGGACATGAGAAAAGGGGGATAAAACTTTATCAATGACTGAAATTCTCTAATCTACTTGTAACAGGCTAGGCTAATTGTTAGCTTCACTATATACCGCTGATGAACTAGCAATGTCACACGCAAAGTTCCAGAAGCAAGTATACATATTTGTTGTCTAATGTTCATGCTTTCACGCTTCATTTTGTTTATTTACAATGAAAGAATTCCACTAGCTTGTCATTACATGGGTTGAAAGCTAGGAAGCTAGCTTTGTGTTAGCGCTAGAGCTGCAATTGCCAATTATTTTACCAATCTACCAGTTATTTCATTGTCAAAGTGTAATATAATTTATAATTATATTATAATAATTTATAAAAACAAATATAATAACATGTGTATTCATTAATATTTATTGCCAGAGGTCAAAGGTCAGTGGGTTTCAGCCATATACCAATGCTTTAACTGCTGATCACTCATCATAATTACATTTCTTCGCCTGACACTCATTTCCATCGATGCTAACTCTTATCTTAGCGTAGACTTATAACATATAAGCAGGGTGCTTTCAGATGAGATCCTATAGCATTGTTGTTACTATGTTATGCTAATTAGGCTCTTCAGTAAACATACGTTTCAGCTGGAAATGATGTAACTGGCTTCTCCATCACTATTTCGTGTTGGTGTGAGCTTGTCGTCCTGAGCTGCTGCTTCTTGTTCTTCTTCATCGTCTTGTTGTTCCACGTCAACTTGTTGTTCTGCGACAGTTAGCAAACATTGCCTCTGACCTCACATCCAAAACCTCAATCACAAGCACCAAACATCAAACAACTGAAAATGTGCCACAGTTTACTAGCTAGCAACGTTAGCATTTGTGGGGATTTCATCGTTAGGTGTTGACCCCCGTGGTGCTGCTGGTGTCGCTGTTGTCCGCCGCCATGTTTAAAAGTGAAAGGTATGTCATTTCTACATCACTAAGATGGCGTCTGTCGAGGGTGGAAAGTGTCCATTGATCCACATGCAACGTTTCGTCCGTTTGCCAGTTGAGCGTGTATAGTACATTGCGTTTTCACATACTCATTCAGTGTGAACACACTAATGTACTCAAAATACAGTTAAAGTATAAAAGTATGTGATTTGAGACACACCAAAAGCCTTTTGATATGCGAATTACTCGCAAATTGTTTCGGCTCTAGTTAGCATGCTTGGCATGGCTGCGATGGCAGCATTAAGAGAGCGGCAGAAACCGTCAGGAGCCGTAGGTCAGGACCTCGCTTTGAACAAAAATAATGAACAGCCCACACTCCGTTTGGAGGGGATATGGGATGTCAGTGGAAAAAGGAATAAAGAGCATTGCCTCTGTCTCTGCCATGGGACCGCTCCCCTGGGACTTATCTCCCGTGCCAGTGTTGCTGATCCGTTAATGGCTGGCATCATAACTCTCTGTGCCGAAGCTGTTTTCTGCTGCCGCTGTCACAGGTTCATCATTATCTGATAGCTTAACACTCGGCTAGGAAACAAAGTAGCCTCCCACTGGTGTACATCAATCCACTGACGCCAGGAGAAGCGTATATCCAGCACTAATGTGACCCACTGAGGGTTTTACTGGAAGGTATATGGAGGTGGTGGGCTATCGCTCTAAATCAAACTGCAGCTGAGGAACACAATATGATTTTATACAACCATGATGTTCACATGGCAACAGCTGATGTGGTTTACTGAGTACTGATATTAAATCACACATTTTTCTCCTGTTATTCAAATCTTGGTGAGCAGGCTGTCTCTCCAACAGTGTCCATTATGTACTTTAACCTCCAAAAAGTGCCTCCGTCACTTGATTGTGTGATTGTGTGTCACCCCCTATAGTCACACCACCTCATTGGCATCTTTCAAACACGGCATTTCCCACAGAGGCTCACAGGAAAAGGAGATCCCTCAAACACAGAGCTTTATACTTAAATTTCAGTATTTTAGGATTCTTTACCACTGTCTTGTAATATCAACTGAGGAGATAGTACAGCTGTGACTAAATATTTACTATTTGTCAGATTTTAACTTGAGGGTGTGAATTTCTCTCTGTTGGCATGTATATGTACGTAGGTACAAGAGACCAGAGATCCACTGTGACCCCATTGACTGAGCTGTCTGAAAGTATAAAATGAAATATTTTAGGATGAAGAAAAAGTTTTTTTCACGCACACGGCCTGACCTCCAGAATAAAGAATTCATTGTGACGTTTCAGTTATAGACCTTTTTCAAGCAAATGTGAAAGTACTGTAAATACTAAATGTGAATTTCTTTTGGAGATGAATAAATATCTATCTATCTACAATCAAGGCAGCATTGATACACACAGATAAAGCCCATCACAGTCAGACAAAGCACAAAAAAATTCAAAACGGTTGTGCCTGAGTACATTAGGTCCTAATGAAAGGTAATGTGGCTCATGATTGCAGTCAGAAAAAATACGACAGATGTAATACATAGTCTAAATATGGGAAAATATGAGAAAGGCAGGAGCTTATAATGATAAATATGCAAGCATCGTATAATAAATGTGAAAACAAATCAGATTTTTTGTGCTTTGACTTTGTTGAACTTTAACTATATGTATCAATATGTAACGATCGAATATATGATGATAAAAAAATACCTCCATTCAAGTTTTTATACAGAATCTGTGGATCTAACCTTTGTTAAAGCTTGAGACGGAAAGGTGATGCCTTTAGGGACATGTGTCCATTCAAGAGGGTTTGAATTACACCACAGATTTCATAGGGGACCCAATGTACCAGAAGAATATCCTCCAAATACCTGTAACTAAAAAGATCTTGTCTTGATTGGGCTTTAGGGGAGCTCATGTCCCTTCCAGAGACTCACATCCGTCTGGCTCCCCTCTAATTCCAACCCAAAGTGGTTAGTTCATCTAGCACTTGAGTGAGTTGAATGCAGTGATTACCTAAAGACGTTACACCTAAAGGCTCAAGTTGTGTTTATTGTCGTTCTGTACACATTGGAAAGAATGAAACTCTTTGATAAGATGATTGTCTGTATTTAGTGTCACTTTCCGTCAGTTAGAGTCAATTTATAGTCTTGAGCAGCTTTGAAGTCTTCTTGAAGATACCATGTTGATGTTGTTTACAAGTTCTAGACCAGCGTTATCTGGGTATGTTCAGCATCCAACTTTGATAAAATAAGCTTTACAGTTTGAGTCAGACTAACGTGTTTTCAGCACGCTACTACAATAATTCAGATTCTTCATGCCAGTTTTGCACCTCATGGTCACTTGTACGCCCGTGGACTAGATGCTTTGAGACGAGGTCCAGCTATTAGTGCCCTGCTCTCAGCGAGGTCAGCGCCTTGACAATGGTTCCTCTGCCACATTCTCTGCACTTACAAAGATTGCTGCATTTGTCTGGTCTGTTGTGGAAGAGAAATCTTGACCCTCTCAGACTCCAACATGATGTGTTTTTGTAATGTAGTGACCAGGATGATTGGCGTACAACTGTATTGTGTATGTTTGATGACCTAATTTGCTATAATGTCTGCTGAACTTCACAAAGTTCAAGGACAGTGTTCAGTCAGTGTGCTGCCTTTTTGCTTTCTTTCATGTGATGTGCTACGCCATCCCACAAATCATTGGTTCGAGAGCCAAGGGCCTTTTTTTGTTGTCAGTGAAGCTTGTAGAAGTTAATGACAACAGAGAATGTTTCTGTCACAAATCCCTTCGTCTCCTAATACTTGTCATCATGATATTTTTTTGCAGGAGAAATGTACTTTCAGTCTGTGTAGTCAAAAAAAGAAGAGAGTCAATCATTTCCTTGAGGAACTTTAGCTGGTGTGGTTGAAAAAAAGGGTTTTCCTCTAGATCAAAAGCACTTTTATTCTTCGTAACTCCAGATGGGATCTGTCCATTAAGTTCATCCCTTTTATTAAGTAATGTAAAAATATATATGTAACCATCATATTTAGTCAGATAATATTGTATACATGTATTGATTTGACATGTTTGTCTTTTACCTCTAAGTTACTTAACTACATAAATGTACATGGGTGCATATTACAGGAACTATGTAATGTATGTATGTATGTACTGTATGTATGTATGTATGTATGTATGCTTTGTTGGAGTTTAATGCTGGAAAAGAGTGTCACAAAGATAATTACAGCATTAAACTCAAGAAGAACACTGTTAGAGATAAATAGTAAACAATGCAGTATTTAAAAATTGTATCAAAATATACTAATTTAACACACAAGACACAATATATACAGGTATATACGTACCTATTTTTCTATCATGCCCAGTGTATCTAAAGTGTATCTAAATATATTTACATATAAATAAATAAATATATTTTGTGTATGTAAATATATTTACAAATAAATAAATATATTTAGTGTATCTAAATATATTTACTTGGGCATGATAGAAAAATAGGCAATGAATGGTAAAAGTACTGCACACGTACATATATTAACTTCATTAAATTGACTGTGTTACTGCACATAAATTCACATTTAGCAATTACAGTAGATGAACTTTATTTAATAGTCATAAAAACATGACACACAATGACACAATTTACTGTAAAGAATCTTATCTTATGATCGTCAGTCAAATACATGTTTTTTCTTACATCATTTAACATATGCATCACATACCCAAGAAAAATGGCTTCTTGTCATTTGCTTATACATAAGCTGTAATAGTCCAACGTGTGGCATGCTAATAGCTGGGAATCTTAATTAAAATGTCAAGGTGGCGTGATGTCCCATTTCGACTCCCATCCCCTCCCTCTCCTTTTCTGCTTCTGATCCTCCCCAGGGACCTATTAAGCCCAGGCCAAAATGATTGAAGTTCAAAGAGGTGAGCCCAAAGGTTGGACGCTCATCGCTTCGCGCTTCGCTGTCGTCCCAGCATCCTCCAACCCTGACCTTTAGCAAGACAGCCATCCCCGCTAATGTGCTCGCATATCTAATGAGGAAGGGCTTGAGACTCAGACCTCCCTGTCAGCCATTGTAGGCGATAATACCAAACCGATACCGACCGCCGTTTGCTGAAACGCGCCTCCATTCACCTCCACGCTGACAAAACCAAAAAAGTAATTTGTTGAGCTCTCCTGTCCTCATTGTTGGCCTTTGCACCCTTTTGATTTACCATCTCCTTTTTTTATCTCTTCCTTTCCAGCCATCTTTGTCTTTTCTTTACCTGTGTTGACTCTCCCTGTCTTCTTCCTTCCAAGGAAAGGTTAGTGGAAAGAACAGGGCAGCGCCTGCTTTTCATACAAGGCTCGGGTGGCTGTCACAGCGCTAATGAGCTTCTCTCCCAAGCAGATGCAGCTTCAATCACATGAATCAGTTTGTGAAACAGCACAAATAATATTATGTAAATAAAATCAGCATACCAGAGATAACTTCATTAGTCCTTTCCAGAAGAAAAGTGAAGTGTTGCCATGGAAATTCTAACATGCCAGAATGACAGAAATTAGAGCTACATTAATTCATGATGTGGGGTGAGTGTTTGGAGTCCAGTTTCCGCTGGCTTTAGCGCATGAAATAGTGGACACTCTCTCCCCTTGCTAATAATAATAGTAATAATATTGATTGATTGGTCATGAGCTCTGGGTCATGACCGAAAGAACGAGATTGTGGATACAAGCGGCGGAAATGGGATTCCTTCGCAGGGTGACTTGGCTTTGCCTTAGGAATGGGGTGAGGAGCTTGGACATCCAGGAGGGAGTCAGAGTAGAGCGGCTGCTCCTCCGCATCAAAAGGGGACTTTGGAGGTGGTTCGGGCATCTGGTCAGGACGTCTCCTGGATGCCTAAATAGGGGAGGTGTTTTGGTAATGTCTGTCGGGACATTTTTAGAATTAGTCATGATTATCTTGTTTATTTCTAACACCTACTTTGAAGTTTTTTTCGGTTTAACCTAACTTGACACTTCTCAACAGTCAGTAACTGTCAGACAATAGCCATGTAATTACTAGTGCTGTCATTTGAACGCGTTCATTCGATTAATTAATTACGCCGCAATTTAACGCGTTCAAAAATTTAACGCAATTATGAGTATCAACAGTGGCGAGCCAATGCTTGCGCATTTGAATTTTGGCCCATTGAAGGACACGTCTTCTCGGTCGTGCTACGTCACCTGCGCCGGCAAATTAACAGTGGGCAGTGGGCAACAATAACAGACATGGACAAGACTCAGGAGGATGAGGCAAGTGTGTCTTCAGTCGGGACACTGAACGACAAGTTTATTTACAAAAAGAACAGAGACGGGACGATAAATAAAAACACTCTGATTTATAGTTTTTGCTAAAAGAAGTTCTCTTACCACTGGAGCAACTCCAGCCTGACATATCATTTAAATGAGAAACATTTTCAGGCAAGTTCCTCCGTTGCGAGTGCGGCTACCGGGAGCTCGCTCCGCCAACCCACACTAGCTGAATTTGGGAAACGAATGAGCAAATCCACAACAGAAAAATTGACAAATACAATCGCAAAGTGGGTTGCTGCTGATTGCAGGACAATTTCAGATTTGTATTTATTTAATGCTGTATTTGTATTACATTTTTGAATAATGCACCTGGCCTAACTGGTTTGCGGATGTGCTTGACCTTGACTTTTGGATTTCATTTATGAAGCACAGTTCACCAATAAAAAATTGGATTTCAAATCTTCTCATTTTTACTGTATTCAATTGATTACTCATGCACTACAATTTTTGAATATCCTAGAATTCAAATTCTTTTATCAGGAGACCTTTAGCATATATGACATTAAAATGCGATAAATTCGATTAATTAATTACAAAATCCTGTAATTCATTCAATTATTTTTTTTAATTGACTGACAGCACTAGTAATTACCCTATTTATATATATGTAGCGCCAAGGATACCGTTGTGTTAAAGGGTTAACAGCATAGTAGAACAAAGTAAAATGTAGAAAACGTAGAGTAAAACAAAATAGAGCAGCACAAAATGCATGCAATTGTGTCAACAGTTAAATGCCTTTTGGAATGAAAAGGTTTTTAGGCCTGATTTCTGGAGTCCATTCTGTGTACCGCCTTGAGCTGGACAGGGAGGCTGCTCCAGAGGTGTGAAGCAGCAGTGGGGAAAGCTCGGTCAACCAGAGGAACAGAGCCTGGCGGTGGGGACCCGGAGGAGCAGCTGTCTGCAGACCTGAAGGTGCAAGATGGTCGAGACAGGAGTTGTTGTTGGGAGGGAAGCGCTTGTCTTATTCTGTAATCGATCCGGGGTGGAACAGGGAGGCAGTGCAGTGGTGTGAAGGATGGAGGTTATGTGCTCATATTTATGGACTCTCATCAGGATCCTACAAATCATCAGGACAGTACACACACAATGTCCAAACATTTCCACGTCCACCTTGTTCCGTGTGTCTGGAACCTTTGGCAGTCTGAGATTTCTCTCGTGACCTCCCCCGAGAAATTTACCCCAGCAGCCTCTTCCAATGCACTCAATATTTGTGGTTGGGAATGTGTCAAGGTAATCACTGGGCCATGAATATTTGTACCCACTGACTTCATCAGCATGGGATCTTGAACAGGGAATCAATACGCCCACACTGTAATAAAGTGAAGAATAATATAATATATGGTACATAGAATAATATGTTACCCAAGAAATCCACAATATCCAAGTTCAGGCCTGTATGTGGCCTTGTGTACCTACATGTACGGAGAGTATATGGATAAAGTGCTTGTGTCAATCAAACTCGGTGTTCCGGAAAATAGATTAAATAAAGATAAAGCTTTTTTAACGAAAACCATTGCACCTATTCACACATTACCTTCACACATTCATACACCGATGGAGGCGGCCGAGTGTCAACCAGCTCATCAGGAGCCAATAGGATTCCGTGTTGTCCTCAAGGGCAGTGGGCAACTCTGGAAACAAAAGATAATAAAGATAAATGAAAGACATTGTTGTTATTATTCCTATAATGTCTCCATTTCACTGAATTATCAAGGTTGTGTGTGCTGCTGCGTCTCAGTATGATTGTCCAATCAGTTGCCTCGTTACGTGTCATTTCAGTCTGGTTGAAAATCGCCCAGAGCGTTCACAGACATCCATATTATTCATACTTTTCCCACAAGCTGCAGGCTCCGCAATGCAGTGTCAGGTGTGGCAAGGAGCATCCAAAGGCAAAGAACAACAAGATCGGAAAAATCTGAACCAAAGTCGTTAAGATATGTAACAAAAAGAGAAGAAAACTAAAAGTCCAAGAGAATTAATCCAAAAAGGAACACTAGACCGAAAACAGATGCACCGGACTGCAAGACAGATAATGAAGACGAACCAGCAAGACTGATAAGAAACAAAGGACGTAATTGCAACCCAACCGAACGAGACCAAAACACAGGTTGGGAGCACATGTGAGAATGCAGGAGCTTATTGGTTGAAACACAAGGGCATGAGGGAGGACAGAGAACTAGTACACAACCCATCCAACACATGAGGAACGGACAGGAGGAAATACAAGGAACTTACACTGTTACGTCACGTGTCAACTGCTGGTGCGTTCACTTTAGAGATAACACCAGTGTCATGGTCAACTAATAGAAATCAGGATATTTTATAGTATTGAGTATTTTCGTGTATGTGAGTGAATGTTTGGCGCCGTATTGGCAGCCATGTTTCCGTCAATCTGCCCCAGGGTGCAGTGGGCTAAGATGTAGCTTAGCAATGTCAGTGTGTGACTGATCCAATGTAAGACTTTATAAAGTTGATGCATTATTATTACCTCTGCCAAGGACGTGAGCGTCTCCTATTACTGCAGTAAATCCAACAAGATCGGTAGCTGCTACTGCTGGTGTTTAGCGGCCACCTGGCCGTCAGAGCAAAAGACTTTGTTTAAAACTTCGCTTGAGTTGAAGCCTGTTTGCATGGATGATTTTTTTGTCATTGAGTTACTCGAGGAATCGTTTCAGCTCTAGTCGTTAGCAGGCTGAGAGGGCTGTGGATGCTGTGTTCTTGTGTGTTGGGTCAATAAAATCACAACATCACATCACAATACACAGTATAATATTAATACTATGAATAATGAATGAGTGTGTAAAAGTGGGTTGGATTTGTAGAAATTGTAAAACATCAAATTAACAGTCACTCTTTGTCAGGGCGCCGGTTCTTGTGAGTGTGCACACGAAAATGTGTGTTTCAAATGTCTTATAAACAAAGATGTGTAAAATATAACTAAATGCTTAACTGGCATCTGGGCAGGTTCTCAATCTGTGCAGCCATGTGACTCATATGGGCTGAAATGAAGCACATCAGTATTCTCACACCTAGATACACACTTTTCTGGACACACAGACACACACACACACACACACACACACTCCTGTAGTACAAACACACACACACACACACAGATAGAAATGCAAACACACTGGAACTGCTCGGCCCCTCGGTCTGCTGCGCTCCAGCGACCCCTATCTTATTAAAGCCTGTCAGCATAGCTAGCACTATCATAAGCTTTTTATTATTGACTCGGAAAATATGATAATTTGGAAATCACAGGCCGCCTTCTAAAGACTCCACTGTCGTTTTCAATTTTAGCTGCTCTCCCTTCTTTTAATGGAAATGATGAGATAGCAGGAACTTCACAAGCTTCATGAGTTTCACTCTTTCCCTCTGTTGCTCCAGTATATTACATTATTTGTTTTTTTTTAATTAGTACCTTATAATAGAGGTCTGTCACCTGCTGCACCTTCAAAGAAAGCTAAAACAAATTTAATTAAAAGTGATATCTCCTTTCATAGACCAAAATGAATTATGTTTGAAGTAGAAGATCGTCAGCTGACAATTTATTTTCTTATTAATTCACTCTTTACCTCAGCTGAAAATCATCCCCGTGTAAACTCATGCCTGATAACCCGTCCGGTGCCTGGGATTGTGAATGTTCAGTACGTCCTGTTCATTTTCCCTGATGTAAATGAAACCGAGCACCACTGATGTGGAAACTGACCACAGACCCATCTGGGTTTGTGGTAGGAGTTTAGTTTTGCGGTTGGAGAAATTTGTAAGTTACCACTCCTCATCCACCCCTCCTCCCTCTGCGGGACGGTAGCATTCTGGGATTACCTCGCTATCCTTTCCTGCGCATTCCCAGAGGCTCGTGTGTGATCCATAATTCAACGCTGCCCCTATTTCTGGCCAACCTAGAATTTGAACTGCGCCTAATCTCCATCTGGCACTCGGAGGCTTATTCTCAGTAAACACTGTTGCTTCAATATTTTATAGACCCTCCATCTTGATAAAACATAATTGGCATTTCTAATCTGAAGCAAGGCAATCTCAGTAACAGGTCCACCGTACACCACATAGGTGGTCGGTGGGAGGACCAGGGGAGCGAGCTGGGAAGAAGAGTTTGGACCAATTCAGGGGAGAGTGATCCTCCTTCAGAATACCTTCGGGTGTTAACTGAGGCCCTGCATCCTCCCGGTGGGTTCAACAGAACGTTGCCTTTGAGCTGTGGACTGAGTGCGCACTCTGGCTCCATGATTTGTGGAATATATAATCCTCTCCATTTCAAGAGGCGTCGGCCTGGAGAAGCTGCTCCTTCGGACAGTGCTGCAGGGCAAGATGACGCTCGGAGAACTCCGAAAGCAGGCGTCGTCTCACCACGTAATGAGGGTGGTGTGAGAAGGTTTAAAGGAGCAGTCCACTTTAGGTCCACGTTAGGATTAATGGGAGGAGAGGTGGGATTATTTTAGCAACAGTCCTTTTCCAATATGTATCACAATGATCACTGTGTGATACGGCTCAACCAGAAGATGTCACAATAAGTCATGTATCTGATTTGCTTTTAACTTATGAGCCCTCTAGAACTCTCAGGTTTTCAGGCAGCAGCCTTCTAATTTACTACACAAGTTTTAACCAAAACATATGTTGAGGCCTCCTTTGGACTCTTTGGGCCCCGTTTTGTGGACAGGTCTGCCTGAGGAAAACAGAGAATGCAAACTCAATTTTACTTTCGTATTTCTACCTTTTTGTCTGGTTATTAATTGGATTTTATCAGTTTTATCATTTTACCTTCTTAGTGTGGCGTGTACCTGACTGTAACCCATTATTAATTTGTTTGTTTTTAGATTTTTTGTCTGGTTATTTGTTAAATTTTATCATTTGAGCATGCTTATCTTCTTGTTTTTTTAATTAATTTTTTTTGTTGTATTTTTTGTCCCTTGTTAGTCTGAAATGTTATTTTATTATTTTTATGGTTATCTTCTCTGTAGTGTCTCCTCACTTCCAAACGGTGAGTTTTGGATAGTGATTCGTTAATGTGCTTTATGTTCGAAATATCATCACCAAAAGGGAGCAATGTAGGAACTAATGACCCCTAGTGGTCATGTTTGTGGACAGTATTACCAAACAATTGTTTAAATACACAACTGTACATACATGGAACAGAACATGAAGTAATCTGATGTCTGTCAGTCTGTGGATCGTTATCCCCATAAACTCACCAGATACGTCACCCAGAGATGCACTACTTTCACTAAGAATTAGGTTGAAAATAATAAAATGACGACGGGAATGATACTGATTGGCACACGCATGTGTTCCCACACAATGATCAAAACATGTCAAAACATAAAATGGACCCCATGGAGAATGGATGGTTTCAGTGGTGATCAGCTGGACCCTTGACTACACAACAAGACCACAATGCTACAAAAATACAATCACAAAAACATATTTGGAAATTAAAAGCTTTAAAAGTTGCAGCAGAAGGCATGTGCAAGGACACACTATTAATTGGAACATCCCTCTTTTTCGTTCTGTTTTTATCCAGAGACCTTTGGACAATACATCATTCATTCGATAATTTGATTTTAAACTAATCAATGTGCATGTTACTGTTCATCACATTTCACTCGTTTGCTTCAAACAGTTCACCTTCAACCTCGGGGCACCAGGATGAATGTATTACAAATTTCACCTTAAATGTTGCGACGCTCGCTCAGCCATTGATGCGATTGTGAAGGTATCTCCAGCAGCACCCCACCTCCTCTCCTTTGATCTCGTCTGGTATTGTCACTTTTCTAATCCCACTTTGAGGCCGTGTGAAGGCTTTCCTCAGCAGACTCGCTGACACCGGACTTCCAAAAAACTTTTAACTGGTCTTCACCCTTCAACACAGACGGTATCGCTGCCGATATGTCACACCAGCATCCTTTACTGTACTGTGATTACGCCATCATCAGAAAATGTCGATTCCTTCCTGAAAGTTGAGTTAAAGTTTAAGATAAGCAGATGGGTATTCTGTTAACGACACACCTGCAAACGAATTCCCACCGACATAAAGCACCGACATAAAGCACAGAACGAGTGATTGGGGACTGTCCATGCTAGTGATGGGCAAAGTGAGGCTTCAAAGCATTGGTAGCATTGTGTCGCAAATGTGCCGAGGCTCCGAAGCAATTTGACACACACACACACACACCTCCATGGTGACATCTGCCCCACAATCAGATTCAAATATCTCATGTTTTTTTATTTTAAAAATTCAAACAAGCAGAGTTCGCTCTGACAGCCCTACTTTGAACCAACAGTCCAGAGATTTGGGTGTTTCTGAAGCGACGGCGCTTCGGAGCAGAGTGTGGTGCAGACCGCTGATGTATCTGAACCGCACTCTGATGCAGTGTTTCCAAACACTGGTGCTTCAGGAGCTTCGGCAGTGTCGACACGTCAAACGTCACATCACGAGTCCACACGCATATTGCAGTGAAAACCGATTTCATTCCAGGGCCAAAGGTGTTTGAGATGGGTCAGCTCTTCTGGAAGTAAGAAAGATGAAAGATTGGTCGCAGCGCGCAGCTGAGAGCTAATGGATCGAAATTACCCTTGTCACAAAATTTGGACAAGAGCTGACAAAATTACTCTTTTTTTTCTCGCCAACCCCCCCTCCTCGTCGTACACCCCCAATCTCAATGTGAAACGCAGACAGAGAAATCAGTGTCAGCTACTTGCAATTTACAGCCGTCCTTACAGCTGTTCCTGTGCTTGATGGCGTGATAAATGAATCATTTTCTGTACCACTGCGTCGATTCTTATATACAAATACATTAACACACGTTAGACGTTTTCTCCCTGAAATAATTTTTTATTTATATATATATCCTCTCCCAGTCACCATGACAAATCGTATCCTCAGATGAAGAGAGAGAAAGCAAAAGAGGGAAGAGACGATGAGGGGAAATTTTGGGAGTCTGCTGATGTGCAGACTCAGTCAAAGCCTGTGATTTAAGAATTCGTCAACATCTCCTGAGGATGAATATAGCTGATCAAGCATGATGTCTGGCATTCATTCTCATTGCCAGAGATGACAGAATGAGTGGTGCTCAGACTGATTCCCCTGGCAGCCAAGAATCAACAGGCGATCCTCATTTGTCTCCGTTTGTCTCCGGAGCACCACAAATTGTCCATCAACTGGAGCACGCGCCGCACAGGAAATTGAATTGTGCCTCCCATCTTCATACATTTTCATTGTCATAAAGATCTGAATCCCTCCAGCTGTTTCTGAACAAGAACATGAGCCAACTTGTTTCAGATTACGTCCTAAAAATAAGCATTTTCAGAAATGTCTTGTAGAGAAACACGCAGGAAATATCAGCAACATTCAGTTCAGTTTTTGCTTTTATGATTTGATTGATGATGTTACGATTATACGTCGATGTTTATTCTATGTGTTTGTGTGTGTGTGTGTGTATTCTCAGTATACAGAAACATTTTTTTTCCATATTGGCAATCGTGCAAACTTTATTCAAACTGTCATTATTAATTCATCATTCTGAATTCTGTTTATTCAGTAATGCAACTTACTTCAGATTACAAACTGAAGGGATGCATACATTTAGAATACAAACTATATGTAATGTACACACATACAAACCGTGTTGTTTTTCTTAGTGTTTGTTGTTTGTGTGTTTTTCTTGTTGTGAGTGAGATATAATTTTGTTTGGTTTGAAATAAATAAAAAACAAAACATACACACACATCAGTAAATTGGTAATTGTAGCCTGCAGCTCTAAAAAAAAAAAAGGCTTTCATTTAACCACTTATTATGCAGTTTAAAATACCATAAATTTCAAATCTAAGATACAGGATTTTGGAACAGTTCAGTTTATGTTTAATGAATCTAAAGTATATGAAGATTTGACTGAAATTACTGGAAAAATTGAACTTTTACATGAGTGTGTGTGTGTGTGTGTATATATAAAATGCAGTTGATGTGTGGGGATTTATTCACGTTCTTGCTGAGAACTACCAGAAAGCTAATATGAATAGAACTGTACCAAACAAGCATTCCAGTTCCGTGAATTGAGTCCACTCATATGTACCTAATAATATTAAAGTAACAGCAGAAGACGGCGTTCTTAAGTTGATCTGACAGGGTTGTGGGTTTGCGTCTGCGTTTGAGCGTCTCACGAGGGTTCTTTTCACTTATCATTTAGGTTAGGTAACTCTAGAATTACCTACTTTCAACACCATATTAAGCCTTTAAGCTTCTCATCGCAGAGGCGCGCCCCAGAGTTGGACTAACCAGGATCGACTTGGCTTTCAGCGCAGCCAGAGAGAGGCTTTGAACGCCGGAGCACACAGGTGCACCTGGAGATGGATGAGAGGGGATCAAGATGCACCAGAGGCGCTGAGACCTCCAGCTCCACATGGAGCAGCAGACCCTGCCGGGCCAACGGATCACTCAGCCTCCGTTCCCTCGGCACACGTCGGACCACTTTGAAAGGAGAGAGGGCCTCGTCAGAGCGTCATAATCACCTCTACTTTGATTTATAAATACTCAGAGATGGACACACACACACACACACACACATTTTGACGGCCCCTGGGCTAGAAACCCTTTTCCTGTTTGGATTGGTTGCTAGGTTAGGAAAGAACATCACTCACATGACGGTGATGAATTTGTTTCTCTTTTGTGAACTTTTTAAGTAGTAAAACGTGTAATTTTTTTTGTGTAATCTTTTATTTACACATCTTTTTATTGTACTTTTTTAGAATCATGTCTGCCCTTTGAGTAGAAAAGTGAAGTCTAGATAAAAAAAATAATAAGTGTTCTTCAACCAAATCAACCAAAACCTTGATTAATTTCTACGAATCAGGGGATTTTTTGTTTCCATCATCATTTTCCTATGGATAGTCTTAGATGCACATAGATGGAAGCGTGGTTATGTTTGAATTAAACTGAATCTTGTTTGTCACGTTTTAATCTTGAAAGTGTGCGTTGGGGAGTGCTTCAAAGCAGAATTACAACAACACACACTCTGGAGTTTCTTCTTCTTTCTGCTTTGTGGTTTTGTTAGCATAGCAATTTCAAGCTAATGTTGTGAAGACGCGGTTGTCCATCTGGGAGTGTTCTAGTCCTCTGTTCAAAAGTTAGCATGTTTGGTGGCATGTTGTAGCTGGATACGTCACAGCCACACCCCACGTGGGTGCCCGTCGCCATCTCACAGCTGATTGCTTAGTGATGGTCTTAACCGTCATCAAATTGAACAGGTAGAATCCGTTCAGACCGTTGAGAGTGCTGCCATCCTACTGACATCCGACTGCACCAACTGTACCAACTGTCAGCAGTGGCTCTGATTAAAAAAGGAAATAAAGGTCGACCTAGTTGACTTTGTGTTTCCTGGGGTGTGAAGCCCCTTTCACCCCCAGGTGTTCTGGTTATGAGACACAATTTCCTATGTTCCAGTTTCCATGGAGACCTGCTCTCTGTTCAGGTGCGTGTTCTTGCAGCGAGGAGAAGAAGAACATACAGACGGGGTGGTAATCATCTCAGCTCATCAGGAAACATGTTTCCCTTTCTGGAGTCAGATCATTAAAAAGAAAAGAGATTTGACACAAAGACACGTTGACTCGATGATCGGCGCGTTTTCAGAACTGAACTTGCGAGGTCAGACAGACTCTTTTGGGACAGTGTAGGGTAAGAAGTTGCCAGAAATTTCAGCATGCCGAGTTCAGTGGAAGGCCCCTGTTGTGACCAAATTAAAGGATCTTCTTTTGTTTGACAAACTCCACAGGAGAGATCAAGCGTAGGCAGAAATCCTTTCTGCCACTGTTTCTTAGATTCCGCTCCCTTTTTTCACGGAGGGAAGGATGTGAGGCTCCGTCAAGACGAGCCCCCCGCAAAGAAGCAATTAAAAGCTCGGCCTTGTGAAGGTCTCTCTGCAGTGCAGCCAAGAAAACATCCTTGTGGTCGGGGGGGAAATGGAAAATGAAAAGCTTCCATCATTTGTTTGATAACAGTGGATTGTTCCGAGTTAACTGAAACAGCAGGTATGTGGCTGTCAGTGATGAAACGCACCAGTTAATTTTCATTCCTCACTGAAGAAACGCACATAAATCAGACTTGAAAAAACACTTTTTGATACTGTAAGAAACCATTGGCTTCTTTTTTAACGTCTATATATGCCACAGGATGAATGAGATGGCAACGCCAGGCAGAGAAGTTTGAAATCGCTCATTCGTCTCAGGAAACACACGTGCTACCACATCAAATGTCGAATCTGCCTTCCCCGCGTTTAGTTTCATCGGCATGTTGCACTTGATTTTCCGCTCCTGATGCAACACGGAGAAAGGTTTGCTGCCGTTACATTTCACTTCGTCAGCTCCGTTCTTTGTGTAATTGTGGTCGTAATCATGGCAGGTTTGACGTGTCCCTCACTTCGGAGGCTGATGTTTAACCTGGGGTACATCTGAAACGGAATATTTTATGAAGAATGCTCGGCACACGTTAGCTGTTGTAATGTAAAAGAACTTTAAATATAAAGAAGTGTAACCATTATATCATGATTAGAACATTGTACATATTTTCTTTTTTGGATGTGTAATTTCTCTCTCTCTATTTCTCTTTACTTTTGTATAGTTCCACCCATGTCTTACGAGAGCCGAAGACAATTTTCCACCTCGGAAGACAATAGAAATTTATTCTTAATATTCTAGTCTATGTTATTATCAACTTTGGTTTGGTTTCTTGTCACAAAGAAAAAAATTAATTGGTCGACGTAGCTGGAAGTGCCGCTCCACCGTCTCTTCTTCTCTGTTTTGGTGAATTTCAGCTCCACCTACAGACCTGGGGGATAAACTACAGTATGACTAGTTTTTCCAATGGATCCATTGGGATGTAAATATTCTTGATAAGATGCCGAGAAAGACGGAGGAAAAAAAGATGGTTTTGGTCCATGTGGACGTGGTGTAAGGAGGCCCTTTTACAAAGGGGTGTGAGTTTCAGGTCAGTCACCTGAGAGTTGTTGGGTCACTGGGTCGTTGGAGCTGCATGTATCTGAACGGGCATTGATCCTCCTGGGGACAGATCCGAGGACTGCATTGTAAACTGGTAGATAAACCCAACGTAGTATGAGGAGCAGAACTCCCCACTAGTCTGGTCAAGAGTCAAGAGCTTCTTGGCAAACTCCCGGTCCAGTTGCAGATGAATTAAGCCATAACATTTTTTATCGCTTGGACAATTTGGTCCACATGAGCCACCGTTCTGGAGCTTGAATACGATCATTGTTGAATCAATGGGAAGACGACAGCGTTTCTCCTGCATGTGTCCAACCTATATGATGACGTCATAGCGCCACCTCTCCTTAGCCTCATGCTAACAACAACAACAGTGGCGTCAGACCATGTTGACTGTGATATGTCTGTCTCCGTCATCATCTACGAATACTTGGAGCACCCAGCTCCTCCAAGCCCGGAGTCGTACAGCAGATGATCGCTGCAAGGCGGTACGTGCATCCATTGCTTTGGATTGACTGATCAGGAATGTTTGCTCTTTCGTTACGACACACACCAACATCACGTTTTTGTCTTCGTTAAGTTAATCTAACTTTCCAAAAGTGATGAGGACAGAAATAGACCTTGACAGAAACTGCTGGAAATCACATCTCTGCCAATCATGACAAAAAACGTTTGGGAACATGTTGAACATTTATGGTAATGATGCTAAATTGTTTTCATGGTGAATTAGCGTTATCGCACAGTCTGTGCGTAGGGTGACATAAGAGTCTCTCGCCTTCGCTTTCTGCTGCCAGTTGGCGTCAAGAAATGGGGACACAGAGGAGAGTGGGACGGAAAGAGGATGAAAGACATTTTGTGAGGAGAGGGGGCATGATTACCGCAGTGCTGTAACTTCAGATGGATGGAAGCACTATGAGGATGACTTGAAAAAAACGTCACTCTGGTGCCAACGTGCAGTGTCTTTAGCCCTACTTGGACGGGATTAGTTTGACCTCAGTACGTGGGGTAATGTCTCTTGTCACAGGACGTTAGTGATATAAGTGGGATTCACCACCGCCATCCCCTACTGTGGTCATGTGACACTGCTTCCTGTGCGTACCACTGAATCAAAAAGAGACATCAGTATTTCATGCTTCAACACCGACGGTATCCCCCAGCGCTACATTCACGCTGTCATACTTTGGAGTACAGTCATTAATTTGCCCAGAACGTTTGCACCTTTTCTGCATCAGAAAACGTAAAATGCTTGCTGAAAGCTGAGAATGTGCACTCAGTTCCCCTATATGGTGTGAAGAAGGAGCTACGTCTTCTGATTGTGCTAATTTCAAAAACCAAACATCACGGTACTCCAAAATATGGTAGCATGAATGTATCGTAAGCAATACCGTCAGTGTTTTAAGGTTTAACCTTGTAGATGGTGGTTGCTCATACTTCATCCTAACTATCAAGACTACTTCTGGTCGTTCCACCAGATTT
>NW_027613998.1:0-31043 GCF_965212315.1 Lampetra planeri
GACGATTAAAAAAAAATTCCGCCAGTCGGGTATGTTTGGAGGCTTCTTAACGGCATCAATTTGGCCCGAACCATTACAGGATGGGAAGGGGGCGGGGGGGAATGGGGGTGCCTAGCCCAAAAGTTCAATCGCGTATCGATTTTACGTCGTCGTCATCAACGATCGTACCGTTTGCGTCCTTCAACATTTATACCTTAAGACTAAATTATTATTACTTCGTAAAATATGCTTCCATCGGATGGGGGTGGTGGGGGTGGTGGGGGTGGTGGGGGTCGTGGGGTTAGGGGGTAGACCGACGGGACACTACGGGGCTACTCACTCCACAAGGCTAGAGAGGTGGTGTGCATGTTCCTGCGGTACAAAACGTGACTCAAAACCCTGAGAGGGAAGAACGGGAGGGGTCCGGACGAAGGCATTCGCCGCTGGGGACCCCCTCCAAGTGCTCAAGTGTGGGAAGATTACATCGTGAAGAGCTTTTTTGTGACAGAGAGAGAGAGAAAAACAAACACGTTTCTTTTTTTGTGCTTAAATACAAGAAACACGGCCATGGGACATTCAAAGCCGCGGCGCAGGCGAGGCCTTAGGCTTGCAGCCCTGCACAGCGCTTCATAGATGGCGCTTGGGGTACCTGGTCCCTTACGTTTACCCTATATGGACCCACGTAGTCCTCGCCCCGTGAAGGCCTCACGCAGATCTCGCCATGCGAGGCCTCGCCCAGGTCTTGTCGTGCGAAGGCCTCGCTCCGTGAGGCCTCGCCCAGGCCTTGCCTCGTGAGGCCTCGTGAGGCCTCGGGTAGGCCTTGCCTCGTGAGGCCTCGCCCAGGCCTCGCCTCGTGAGGCCTCGCCCAGGCCTCGCCTCGTGAGGCCTCGGGTAGGCCTCGCCCATTCAAACCTCATGCAGGCATCGCTCCCTGCAGGCCTCGCCCAGGCCTCACCCCGTGAGGCCTTGGGTAGGCCTCACCTCGTGAGGCCTCGGTTAGGCCTCGCCCAGTGAGGCCTCGCCCAGGCCTTGCCTCGTGAGGCCTCGGGTAGGCCTCGCCCATTCAAACCTCATGCAGGCTTCGCTCCGTGCAGGCCTTGCCCAGGCCTCACCCCGTGAGGCCTCGGGTAGGCCTCGCCCATTCAAACCTCATGCAGGCTTCGCTCCGTGCAGGCCTCGCACCACCGCACGCACCCAGTCCCTCTTTGGCGCGTCACGCGTGAGATGCGGCGCCTTCGTGGCTGCACCGGCGAGCCCTCTTCCTCCGCCGCACGCGGTGGGGGTCGGAGCGGCTCGCGCTGCGCACCGCTCCGCGCCCGTCGTCGCGGCCGACTCCACCGTCGTCCTCATCGCCATCGCCATCGTCGGCGGCGCTGTCGTCACCGTCACAAGGCCTGAACTGCCGCCGGTCGCCACCTTCCTCCCCCTCCTCCTCCGCTGCCATCGTCGTCGGCGACCCCCGACCCTGGGACGAGGCCTCGGGGTCCGACGGTCTCCTGCCGCGGGCCGGCGCGATCGCGCTCTCCGCCTTCCTCCTCCTCTCCTCCTCCTCCTTCTCCTCCTTCTCCTCCGCCGCCTCCTCCTCCTCCTTGATCACTCGCTTCCACATCTCGTGGTTCTCGAGCAGGTGGTGCGTCAGGTGGCAGAAGTACTTGCGCGGGCGTTTCTTCTTCATTCGCTTGGCTGCGTCGGGCGACAGGAAACAGGAGACCGCGCGAGTGGCGTGTGTGTGAGGCACGCGGTGAGCCCTAGAGCGGTATTCTTAGGTTTTTTCGGTAAAGTCACCATGTAGGTAAAAAAAATAAAATTAAAATTAAAATTAATTAAAGTAAAAAAAAAATCACGACGTTTCGGAGGCAACACAAGCTTCCGTCTAAAGGTGGAACCGTCACAGCACGATAGCTGTATCACTTGATACTTTTACTTTTATTAATTTAAAATTTTTTACCTACGTGACTTTACCGAAAAAACCTAAGAATATGAATCCTTGCAGTCACGAAACCTTCAAATCTAGAACCCTAGAGCGGTGTTCTACATCGCAGGGCCTGCGGGCCTGCTGTAAGCCTTCAGTGTTGGCCCCTGACCCACCCCACGGTCATCGTCGTCATCGTGCCACTGGCAAGAGGCCAATGGTTTCAAACGTGTGGCGGAGCCCTCACGCTGACGATGTCTTGTCGGCGAAGGTGGCAAACCCCCCCTCTGAAAATTTTACGGCAACGTCGCTCCATCGCTACCCCTTGAAGGAGGATGTGGTCAAATCGATTGCCGGGCAGCGACGTCAAGGACGTCGACATTTTTTGCGTCTTGATAATTTACAGTTGAACTATGCAGCTGCACGTTCAGCTGCCTAGACCTAATCCTTGACCCCAAATCCTATCTGACCCTTGAGCCAGTGGTTCTTAGCCTGGGGTGCACGCACCACACCCTGGAGGAGTGCGAGGTGCCTCTCTGGGGGTGGGTGCAAGACATGGGCAGATCTTTTTAAAATCCTTTATATTAAGTTCACTTGCTTTCTTGCTTAGGACCGTGCAAATTATTTCAGTCGTTTTTTAACCCACTTCCCGTGATCCAATCGAGCTGACATTTTCCACACAGACTCGTTGTGCGTGACAATTAATGTTCGTGAAAAAAAATTCCAAAATTTTACACTTTTTAGGACAAAAATATTATATTTAATTACCAATTGCTTAATGCTGCCATGCAATCATCTGACCCATAGGTGGCAGCCATCTCAAGCCAGAGGACGAGAGGACTCTAGCTGCCACGCACATAAAGGATTTATAGTGAAAAACTTTGTTTTTACGGGTTATACTTGTTTTAGTCTCCCTACACCCGACGGTCCCCCACCTCGGTCACCCCATGAACGCGACAGTCCCTCAACTCGCTAACCCGTCGCATCCAAGCGAGGCGACAATGCGGCGTCGCTTACCGTTCCGCGTGTCGCCGTCCTCATCGCTGTCCTCCTCCTCATCCTCCTCCTCCTCCTCGTCGTCTTCCTCGTCGTCCGACGACGCGGACCGCCCCGCCTCGTCGGGGCCGCGCTCCACCCAGGCCCCCGGCATGAGCCCAGCCGAGTCGTAGGAACGGCACAGCGGCCCCACGATGTGCGTGATGAACGACTCCTGGAGCTTGGCGAGCTGCGGCGCCGTGCGGTCCATGAAGGGGCTCACGGGCAGACCCAGAGTCGCCTCCTCGTCGCCCTGACAACGGGAGGACAGAGACCCGAGGTTCCACCGCCACCACCACTGCCAGTAGGGTCACATACAAGATCGCCTGCCTCTGCCACCATGCCTTCATATCCGCCTGCCCGCCGTACCAATCTTCATTATTGACAACTTGCAGCTCAGCACACGGCAGATGTCTGCGCAGCGCGACCCACGACCTCCTCTTGATACCAGGGGCGGTTTCTTCATTAGGGCGATTGGGCGACGCACCACCAATGTCATTCAACCGCAGAGTCACGCTAGCCGTCACTGTGCCTCTGGATATAGTCCAATCAGCATCATGTCACGTTCTGTGGAGTACCGCCTCTTTTTGGGCGATTTCACTCCGGCTGAGAATCGCCCCGAGTGGCCCCATAGACTTACATTCAAAGATGATTTTTTTCGAACGGGGGGCGCTGCAATGCATTCTCTATGGCTTCCGGGAGGGCTCGAACTAACGTGTTTACGTCATCATACGTGCTAACGTCATCATACGTAAGCACGTTTCATCCAACAATATTATTTGTCGCCACCTAGTGGAATCTTTAATAAAAGAAACTTGAGTGGATTGTACATCAATATTGAGTATAGAAACAAACAAGATGTATTGTAAGAGTCACTTTATTTTTCATTAATATTAAAGAAGTGAAGTTGCCTTTACATGCTTAAGCTGTTAATGTATCCATTGCATGGGTGGACCTTATCCTTATAAATCATCCAGACATTTGCCCCCCCTGAGAGATTTTGCAGGAGCCGCCACTGCTTGATACCAAGATCCAGGATGGTCACCGTGTCTATGCGCCGCTTCTCGGTAGCAGCCCCAACAGTCTGGAACGCCGTCACCCCTCTGCACATTCGCAGCATCACCTCAATCGCTTCCTTCAAGAGAGACTTAAAAACTCACCTCTACATACCACGAGCTTTCGAGCGACTCTGAGCTTGGCTCCGCGCCTCTGAGTTGCGGCCACTACGTCTGCAAATTTGCCAGCGCGTTACAAATTGAACTATTATTATTATTAATACTACCAGCACCCGCCCGCCCGTCCCGTAATTACATTTTTATTTAACGAGGTAAGAAGGCCCCACCGAGCTGCGTAGAGCTTATTTTCAAAAGCGACCACCCACCCCCCCCTCCCACGGCTACCACAAACGACGGCTGCTCAAACGAAGTGGTGGCTCGTCATCGTCATCGTCGTCGTCATCATCATTGTTGTCATCATCATCATCATCGTCGTCGTCATCATCTTCGTCATCATCATTGTCGTCATCGTCATCATCTTCGTCGTCATCATCATCATTGTTGTCATCGTCATCATCATCATCATCGTCGTCATCATCATCATCATCATCGTCATCATTGTCATCATCTTCATCTTCATCGTCATCATCGTTGTCGTCATCGTCGTCGTCATCATTGTCATCATCGTCGTCATCGTCGTCGTCGTCATCATCATCGTCGTCATCATCATCATCATCGTCATCGTCATCATCTTCGTCGTCGTCATTGTCGTCATCGTCATCATCTTCGTCGTCATCATCATCATTGTTGTCATCGTCGTTGTCGTCGTCATCATTGTCGTCATCATTGTCGTCATCGTCGTCGTCATCATCGCTATCATCGTCATCATCGTTGTCGTCGTCGTCATCGTGGGGTGGAAATTTATAAATTCGTAGCAGCAGCCCAAATGCTTCTAAACGCGCGGCGACATCGATTCTAAAAATGTGGAGGGGGAGAGCTAAAAAAGTAAAATAATAATAAAATAAAGATACAAATACTAATTAAATAATTGCCGTAGGGCACTCGGAGAAAATTGGACGCGACCACGGGGAGAGAGACAGGAGACACGTCGCAAAAACTCCAAGTATACAGCAGCAGTATCAAAACGATGACGACAAAATACGTAAGAATACGTCTTTAAACCTGTTCCTGGTCATCGGCAAGTCCACTCAGCTCCACGTCCTCCTGTACCACATCACTCCATCTCTTCTCTAGCCCGTGCCGCGCCCGTTTAGCCCCCTCGATCCATCCGAACAAAAGCTGTTTGGGCATGCGGTGACTGGGCATGCGGGCTACATGGCCCAGCCAACGCAGACTTACCTGCCGGAGGAGCTCACCGATGGGACTTTGTCCAGACACAAGACAAAGACAAAGATCCCCCATCTAGCCTTAACAGACTGTAGGGGCAAGTGCTGTTAGCGAGCAGCACCTATGAAGGCCGGCACGGCACACGAGGGGGTGGGTGGCCAGCACCACGCCCAACCGCCTTTGTCTCCCCAGTGGCAATGTTTACACACCGCACCAGGTACTCATTTTAGGCTGAGTCGACCTAGGGGAGGCCCGGGACCGGTTTAGATAATCGTCACTGGTGTTGGCCGTGAGCGGGAATCGAACCCGTGTCGCCGGATTCATAGCGCAGCGCGCTAACCGCTACACTATCACACACGGACACACACGCACGCACGCACGCAAACTCCAAATGCGGTCTACTCTAGATTATCAGCGCTAATGATGGGGAGGCACAGCGGCGGAAAAAATTCAAGATCGCTAATGACCCAAAAAATATTTCCATTTTCCGCAGATCTCTATGCCAAACACCAGTAATATAGTTATAGCTTAGCGAGCGATGCGTGTGCTCAGTGATAACACGTTTCTGCTCTCGCCCAGCAGAAGACTGAGTGGTTGACAGCAGCAGAGCGACGGCCAAATCAGCATCAATCAAAAACTGCGCCCCACTGTTGCAAAGATATTGCAACTACTGTACTGTAGGGTGATCGCGGGGATTCCGGATTCACCGGAGCACGCGCATTTGTTCGGTTGAAGCACCACGTGACTTGCAGCAAACGCCCCCAAGAACAGCAAACGCGCTCCGGCGTTTATCCACTTAATGTGGGCGTTCCACAGAGGTCACAACCGGGGTACCCGATACCCGTACCCTACCCGATACCCGTTTGCGACCCTGGTGCGGCCGGGTACGGGTACGGGTAGGCCGTGAGTCACTGGTGAGTCACCGTTTGTCACTCATTTCCCAACGTCTTGTCTCTTCTCACACTTCAAGTTCCTAGAATCAACCCACCCGCGCCTGCAACATGGCTTCATCCCAGAGGTCGCAATCAGGTACCCGATACCCGTACCCTACCCGATACCCGGCCGGGTACGGGTAGGGTACGGGTACGGATACCCGGTTGCGACCCTGGTGCGGCCGGGTACGGGTACGGGTAAGGAATCAAAACCCGTTTGCGACCTCTGGCGTTCCATCGGAAAATCCACGCGGTGGCGATCCGTGTCAAAAATCTGAGCGTGTGCGCTGTTCGTCCGCACATCGGATGAAACCCGCGCGATCGAGAGCGCCGCTGCGTGTAGAGTGGGGAGGGCGAGCGAACGGGGAGGGCGAGCGAGCGGTGAGAGCGAGTGAGCGGGGATTGCCACCTGCTGGTAGAACTCGTTCACGATGCCCGTGGTCCAGCGGAGGTGCAGGTCCCGGATCTTGGCCGGTCCGTTGATGTCCGCCAGCTTGATGCACATCTGGCAGACGAGGAGGCGGTCGTTCTCCTGGCTCCAGTCGATGCCCGTGCCGTCCGCGCCGCTCACCTGGCGAGGACGAGGGGAGGGAGTGGAGGGGAGGGAGTGGAGGGGATGGAGAGAGTGGAGGGGAGAGAGTGGAGAGAGGGAGGGGAGGGAGTGGGGAGGGAGTGGAGGGGAGGTGGGGAGGGAGGGGATGGAGGGAGTGGGGAGGGAGTAGAGGGCAGAGAGAGAATGGAGGGAGTAGAGGGGAGGGAGGGAGTGGGGAGGGAGTAGAGGGGAGGAAGGGATTTGAGGGGATGGAGTAGAGGGGAGTGTAGGGAGGGGAGGGAGGGAGGGGAGGGAGTGGAGGGAATGGAGGGAGTGGAGGGGATGGAGTAGAGGGGAGGGAGGGAGTAGAGGGGATGGAGTGGAGGTGGTGGAGGGGAGGGAGTGGAGGAAATGGAGAGAGGGAGGGGAGTGGAGGGGAGGGAGGGGAGAGAATGGAGGGGGGAGGGAGTGGAGGGAGGGAATGGAGAGAGGGAGGGGAGTGGAGGGGAGGGAGGGGAGAGAATGGAGGGGGGAGGGAGTGGAGGGAGGGAATGGAGGGAGGGAGGAGAGTGAGTAGAGGGAAGAGAGGGAGGGAGAATAGGGAGGGAAGGGAGGGAGTGGAGGGGATGGAATGGAGAGAGGGATGGGAGGGGGGGGGGAATGAGTGGAGGAAGGGGAGGGAGCGGAGAGACGGAGGTCAAGACAGTGACACCCACTGTATAGCCCACATGGACTGTAGGGGCAAGTGCTGTTAGCGAGCACCTATGAAGGCCGGCACGGCACACGAGGGGGTGGGTGGCCAGCATCACGCCCGGCCGCCTTTGTCTCCCCAGCGGCGATAGTTACACATAGCACGAGGTACTCATTTGAGGCTGAGTCGACCTAGAGGAGGCTCAGGACCGGTTCAAATAATCCTCACTGATGTTGACCGTGAGCGGGGATCGAACCCGGGTCGCCAGGTTCGTAGCGCAGCGTAGCGCTCACCGCTACACCGCTGCTCCCCACCACGCACACACACACATACACACACATACACACACATAAACACACACATAAACACACACAGTGACACACACGCACAGTGAGACACACAGCGACACACACAGTGACACACACACAGTGACAGACACAGTGACACACTCACACAGTGACACACACACACACAGTGACACACATGCACAGTGAGACACACACAGTGCGCAGACACTTACACACAGTGACACACACAGTGACACACACACACAGCAACACACACACACACACAGCGACACACAGTAACACACACACACAGCGACACACACACACAGCGACACACACACACACAGTGACACACACACATAGTAACACACACACAGCGACACACACAGTGACACACACACACACACAGTGACACACACGCAGTGACACACACACACACACAGTGACACAAACACACAGTAACACACACACAGTGACACACACACAGCAACACACACACAGTGACACACACACAGCAACCCACACACACAGTAACACACACACACACAGCGACACACACAGTGACACACACACACACACACAGTGACACACACGCAGTGACACACACACACACAGTGACACAAACACACAGTAACACACACACAGTGACACACACACAGCAACACACACACACAGTAACACACACACAGTAACACACACACACAGCAACACACACACAGTTACCCACACACACAGCGACACACACACACACACAGCAACACACACACACAGTGACACACACACAGTGACACACACACAGTGACACACACACAGTGACACACACACACACAGTGACACACACACACAGTGACACACACACACAGTGACACACACACAGTGACACATACACACACACAGTGACACACACACACAGCGACACACACACAGTAACATACACACACAGTAACACACACACACAGCGACACACACAGACAGTGACACACACACACAGTAACATACACACACAGTAACACACACACACAGCGACACGCACACAGCAACACAGCGACACACACACACACACAGTAACACACACACACAGCGACACGCACACAGCAACACAGCGACACACACACACACACAGCGACACACACAGCAACACAGCGACACACACACACACAGTGACACACACACACAGTAACACACACACAGCGACACAAACAGTGACACACACACACACAGCGACACACACACACAGCAACACACACACACACAGTGACACACACACACACAGCAACACACACACACACAGTGACACACACGCAGTGACACACACACACACAGTGACACAAACACACAGTAACACACACACAGTGACACACACACAGCAACACACACACACAGTAACACACACACAGCAACACACACACACAGCAACACACACACAGTTACCCACACACACAGCGACACACACACACACACAGCAACACACACACACAGTGACACACACACAGTGACACACACACAGTGACACACACACAGTGACACACACACACACAGTGACAACAACAACAACCGCCATTCGCCACTAAGTGGCGGTGACGTCACCACGACGCTTGTGCCAGGCCATGTGCACCCTGAGGCCACGTGAAGTGTCGAACGCCCGCTGGCAGGAGGTCACGGGGCAGACCCAGGTGCCACGGGTCGACTGACCGAGATGACCGAGACGACTGGCTGATGCACCACCTGTGCCCCCTACTGTGCCAACTTGCTGTGCTTTAGCCACCCGGCGCTCCGCTCGTTGTTGTGAGCGTCGCTCCTCCGCCCTCCGTTGTTGTTGGAGGGCGACTGCCTCCAACTGCCCAGTAGCGTCCTTCACGAGCCTCCTCCACTGAGGCCGATCTTGACACCGCTGGTACCAGTCATCGGCAAGTCCACTCAGCTCCACGTCCTCCTGTACCACATCACTCCATCTCTTCTCTAGCCCGTGCCGCGCCCGTTTAGCCCCCTCGATCCGGCCGAACAAAAGCTGTTTAGGCATGCGGTGGCTGGGCATGCGGGCTACATGACCCAGCCAACGCAGCCTTGCCTGCCGGAGGAGCTCACTGATAGGACTTTGCCCAGATCTTTCAAGGACTTGTGAGCTCCTCACACAATCCAGCCTGGTTAAACCCAGGATGGATCGTAGGCAGGCCAGCCTAAATGTTTCCAACCGGCGAAGATGCTCCACTAGGGGGGTCCACGTTTCGCAAGCGTAGAGAAGGGAGGGAATGACCGTGGCCGAGAAGACCTGAAGCTTCGTGCGGAGCGACAGACCAGGTAGCTTCCACACAGCGTTACGCAACCGACGAAAAGATATTGCCGCTCGACTGATTCGGAGTGAGACCTCTGCTGATAAACTGGAGCCGGTCATAAGCACACTGCCCAGGTATGGGAAACTCTCCACTCTCTCCACAACTGCCCCATCACCGATTGGGAGTTGTGGGGGTGGAGTGCCAGATGGTACAAAATACCCAGGCAGGTGCTTAGTTTTGGTGACACACACACAGTGACACACACACACAGTGACACACACACAGTGACACATACACACACACAGTGACACACACACACAGCGACACACACACACAGCGACACACACAGACAGTGACACACACACACAGTAACATACACACACAGTAACACACACACACAGCGACACGCACACAGCAACACAGCGACACACACACACACACAGCGACACACACAGCAACACAGCGACACACACACACACAGTGACACACACACACAGTAACACACACACAGCGACACAAACAGTGACACACACACACACAGCGACACACACACACAGCAACACACACACACACAGTGACACACACACACACAGCAACACACACACACACAGTGACACACACACACACAGTGACACACACACACAGTAACACACACACAGTAACACACACACACAGCAACACACACACACAGTGACACACACACACAGCAACACACACACAGTGACACACACACACACAGTGACACACACACACAGTAACACACACACCGTAACACACACACACAGCAACACACACACACAGTGACACACACACACAGCAACACACACACAGTAACACACACACACAGTGACACACACACACAGTAACACACACACACAGTAACACACACACACAGTGACACACACACACAGCAACACACACACAGTAACACACACACACAGTGACACACACACAGTAACACACACACAGTAACACACACACAGCAACACACACACACACACAGCAACACACACACACACACAGCGACACACACACACACAGTGACACACACACACAGTAACACACACACAGTAACACACACACACAGCAACACACACACACAGCGACACACACAGCGACACACACACACGCGTGGCAGGCAACCTTGGCGTTGAACTCGGCGAGGAAGTCAAAGTGCTTCTTGAGGTCGGTGGCGAGGATGGCCTCGATCACGAGGAAGCGGAACCTCTTGAACTCCGCGTGACACAGCCCCGGCAGGAAGTTGAACTCGGGCCGCGACATCAGCAGGTGCCACGCTGCTGCCGCGTGGTGATTCTCCAGCACCGAGCGGTCGTTGTACAGCACGGCCTAGGGGGGGTGAGCACAAAGGCGGAGGATTACGGACCACCCGTGTAGCTCGCGCGCGACGACGGGTCAAGTGCAGGTGGCCCCGGGAGGGAGGCACGGGAGCAGGTTGGCGATATTCGCTGGTGATGTTGGGCCCCTGAGCCAGGAGTGAGCGGGCGAGTGAGCGGGCGGGTGAGCGGGCGGGCGAGCGATTGAGCGGGAGAGTGAGCGGGCGAGTGAGCGGGCGAGTGAGCGGGCGAGTGAGCGGGCGAGTGAGCGGGCGAGTGAGCGGGCGGGTGAGCGGGCAAGTGAGCGGGCGGGTGAGCGGGAGAGTGAGCGGGCGAGTGAGCGGGGCGTCGCGAGTGAGCGGGCGAGTGAGCGGGCGAGTGGACCGGTTTCACGAGTGAACGGGCGAGTAAGCGGGCGAGTCAGCGGGCGAGTGAGCGGGCGAGTGAGCGGGCGGGTGAGCGGGCGGGTGAGCGGGCGAGTGAGCGGGAGAGTGAGCGGGCGAGTGAGCGGGCGAGTGAGCGGGCGAGTGGGCGGGCGAGTGGACCGGTTTCACGAGTGAACGGGCGAGTAAGCGGGTGAGCGTGCGAGCGAGTGAGCGGGGCGTGGCGAGTGAGCGGGGCGTCGTGAGCAAGCGAGGCGTACCTGCGGGGCGCTGGTGGCCACCAGGAATGCGTTGGTGCGGCCCGGGTGGTCGTAGTCGTGCATGGCGGCCGCCACGTACAGCGCCATCAGCTCCAGCGCGGGGATGACCGACGCCAGGCACCCATACCCCGACTCCGTGTCGCCCGGCAGCCACTCGGAGGACCCCGACTCCACGTCTCCCGTCGCGCCCCACGTGCGCGACTTTGTGAACGCTGCACCATGACAAGGACGACAACAACGTTGCTATGATAATTGTTTTTTTACCTTTCGATTGAAAGCTTTCGTGAGTGCAGGGATTCGTGTTCTTGGTTCTTTGGGTAAAGTCACGTAGAATGGAAATAATAAAATAATAAAAATAAAACATAATACAATAATTTCGATTTAAAGCTTTCGTGACTGCAGGGATTCATCTTCTTGGTTCTTTGGGTAAAGTCACGTAGAAGGGAAATAATAAAATAATAAAAATTAAACATAAAATAATTTCGATTTAAAGCTTTCGTGACTGCAGGGATTCATCTTCTTGGTTCTTTGGGTAAAGTCACGTAGAAGGGAAATAATTAAATAATAAAAATAAAACATAATAAAATAATTTCGATTTAAAGCTTTCGTGACTGCAGGGATTCATCTTCTTGGTTCTTTGGGTAAAGTCACGTAGAAGGGAAATAATAAATAATAAAAATAAAACATAATAAAATAATTCTCACGACGTCTCGGCCACAACGCAGGCAGCCGTCCTCAGGTCTGTCTCCACCTGAGGACGGCTGCTTGCGTTGTAGCCGAAACGTGGTGAGAATTATTTTAGAATGTTTTATTTTTATTATTTTATTATTTCCATTCTACGTGACTTTACCAAAAGAACCAAGAAGATGGTTTTTTACCCTTTTATCTGGCAACAAAACCGACACCTTTTTTATGTTTGCATAGACCACAATACCTGCAGTCATAATGCAAACAAAAAACACAACTCTGATAATGTATGCACCGTCCTTGAAGTTGCTTGGTCCACACCCGAGACAGCTTTCCTTAGAGTCTAGTCCCACATGGTGTTGGACCAGATGACGCCAAAAGGCTCCCCCCGTGCTCCCCCCGTGCTCCCCACGTGCTCCCCACGTGCTCCCCTCGTGCTCCCCTCGTGCTCCCCACGTGCTCCCCACGTGCTCCCCACGTGCTCCCCACGTGCTCCCCACGTGCTCCCCACGTGCTCCCCTCGTGCTCCCCTCGTGCTCCCCGCGTGCTCCCCGCGTGCTCCCCGCGTGCTCCCCGCGTGCTCCCCGCGTGCTCCCCTCGTGCTCCCCTCGTGCTCCCCACGTGCTCCCCACGTGCTCCCCACGTGCTCCCCACGTGCTCCCCTCGTGCTCCCCTCGTGCTCCCCACGTGCTCCCCACGTGCTCCCCACGTGCTCCCCACGTGCTCCCCACGTGCTCCCCTCGTGCTCCCCGCGTGCTCCCCGCGTGCTCCCCGCGTGCTCCCCGCGTGCTCCCCGCGTGCTCCCCGCGTGCTCCCCGCGTGCTCCCCGCGTGCTCCCCCCGTGCTCCCCACGTGCTCCCCACGTGCTCCCCACGTGCTCCCCCCGTGCTCCCCACGTGCTCCCCGCGTGCTCCCCGCGTGCTCCCCACGTGCTCCCCACGTGCTCCCCACGTGCTCCCCACGTGCTCCCCACGTGCTCCCCACGTGCTCCCCTCGTGCTCCCCGCGTGCTCCCCGCGTGCTCCCCGCGTGCTCCCCGCGTGCTCCCCGCGTGCTCCCCGCGTGCTCCCCGCGTGCTCCCCGCGTGCTCCCCGCGTGCTCCCCGCGTGCTCCCCGCGTGCTCCCCGCGTGCTCCCCGCGTGCTCCCCGCGTGCTCCCCGCGTGCTCCCCGCGTGCTCCCCGCGTGCTCCCCACGTGCTCCCCCCGTGCTCCCCACGTGCTCCCCACGTGCTCCCCCCGTGCTCCCCACGTGCTCCCCACGTGCTCCCCACGTGCTCCCCTCGTGCTCCCCTCGTGCTCCCCGCGTGCTCCCCGCGTGCTCCCCACGTGCTCCCCTCGTGCTCCCCTCGTGCTCCCCACGTGCTCCCCACGTGCTCCCCGCGTGCTCCCCACGTGCTCCCCTCGTGCTCCCCTCGTGCTCCCCACGTGCTCCCCTCGTGCTCCCCTCGTGCTCCCCACGTGCTCCCCACGTGCTCCCCGCGTGCTCCCCGCGTGCTCCCCGCGTGCTCCCCGCGTGCTCCCCGCGTGCTCCCCGCGTGCTCCCCACGTGCTCCCCACGTGCTCCCCACGTGCTCCCCACGTGATCCCCGTGTTGTTCCCGCGTACGGACCGGCCGTGTCGTCCGGGTCGCGGGGGACCTCGGGGAAGCCGGGGATGGGCTGCGTGGTGAGGTACCACACGGCGTGCAGCACGTCCGTCGCGTGGATTCGATTGTGGTCTAGAGCCACAAACAACAACAACAACCACACCACAGGATGAAGTCAACAATAGCATGGACAACAACCACGTCAACAACAACCACACCACAGGATGAAGTCAACAACAGCACGGACAACAACCACGTCAACAACAACAACAACAACCACGCCACAGGATGAAGTCAACAACAGCACGGACAACAACCACGTCAACAACAACAACAACAACCACGCCACAGGATGAAGTCAACAACAGCACGGACAACAACCACGTCAACAACAACAACAACAACCACGTCAACAACAACAACAACAACCACACCACAGGAGGAAGTCAACAACAGCACGGACAACAACCACGTCAACAACAACAACAACCACAGGATGAAGTCAACAACAGCACGGACAACAACCACGTCAACAACAACAACAACAACCACACCACAGGATGAAGTCAATAACAGCACGGACAACAACCACGTCAACAACAACAACAACAACCACCACACCACAGGATGAAGTCAACAACAGCACAGGCAACAACCACGTCAACAACAACAACAACAACACCACAGGATGAAGTCAACAACAGCACAGGCAACAACCACGTCAACAACAACAACAACAACAACACCACAGGATGAAGTCAACAACAGCACAGGCAACAACCACGTCAACAACAACAGCTCCGAGCATTAAAACTGGTCCCTTGCTGCGCATTCAAATGAGATGCAAGCGAGATGCAAATGAGATGCAAATGAGATGCAAATGAGATGCTAATGAGATGCAAATGAGATGCTGATGAGATGCAAGCGAGATGCAAATGAGATGCTAATGAGATGCAAGCGAGATGCAAATGAGATGCTAATGAGATACAAGCGAGATGCTAATGAGATGCTAATGAGATGCAAGCGAGATGCAAATGAGATGCTAATGAGATGCAAGCGAGATGCAAATGAGATGCTAATGAGATGCAAACGAGATGCAAATGAGATGCTAATGAGATGCTAATGAGATGCTAATGAGGGTATGAGAATGCTACTGAGCATATGCTAATATGGAAATGGCAATGAGATGCTAATGAGGAGATGCTACTGAGTAGATGCTAATGATGATATGCTAATGATGATATGCTAATGCGGATATAGGAGATGCTACTGAGTAGATGCTAATGATGATATGCTAATGAGGAGATGCTAATGCGGATATAGGAGATGCTACTGAGGAGATGCTAATGATGATATGCTAATGAGGAGATGCTACTGAGTAGATGCTAATGATGATATGCTAATGCGGATATAGGAGATGCTACTGAGGAGATGCGAATGAGGACATGCTAATGAGATGCTAATGAGGAGATACTAATGAGATGGTAAGGAGGAAATGCTAATGATGTTATGCTAATGGGTAGATGTTAATGAGGATATGCTAATGAGGAGATACTAATGAGATGGTAAGGAGGATATGCTAATGATGTTATGCTAATGGGTAGATGTTAATGAGGATATGCTAATGAGGAGATGCTAATGAGGAAATACTAATGATGTGGTAATGAGATGCTAATGATGATATGCTAATAGGGAGATGCTAATGAGTAGATGCTCATGAGGATATGCTAATGAGGATATGCTAATGAGGATATGCTAATGAGGAGATGCTAATGAGTAGATGCTCATGAGGAGATGCTAATGAGGATATGCTAATGAGGATATGCTAATGAGGAGATGCTAATGAGGATATGCTAATGAGGATATGCTAATGAGGAGATGCTAATGATTATATGCTAATGAGGAGATGCTAATGAGTAGATGCTCATGAGGAGATGCTAATGAGGATATGCTAATGAGGATATGCTAATGAGGAGATGCTAATGAGGATATGCTAATGAGGATATGCTAATGAGGAGATGCTAATGAGGATATGCTAATGAGGATATGCTAATGAGGAGATGCTAATGATTATATGCTAATGAGGAGATGCTAATGAGTAGATGCTCATGAGGATATGCTAATGAGGAGATGCTAATGAGTAGATGCTCATGAGGATATGCTAATGAGGATATGCTAATGAGTAGATGCTAATGCGATGCTAATGAGGATATGCTAATGAGTAGATGCTAATGCGATGCTAATGAGGATATGCTAATGAGTAGATGCTCATGAGGAGATGCTAATGAGGAGATGCTAATGCGATGCTAATGAGTAGATGCCACTGAGACTGAGGAGATTCTAATGACGAGATGCTAATGAGGATATGCTAATTAGATGCTAATGAGATCCCAATGAGGAGGTGCTAATGAGGAGATCACGATGGAGGGGGGAGGGGCGTCGCAGAGGGAGAGGCGTCTCCTCACAGGGGATGTGGCGGTACCCGCTCTCCAGGGCGTGGAAGTATCGCATGAACTCCGCCACGGGGATCTTGAAGAGCGCAAAGAGGCCCGTGTCTTCAAACAGGCGGTACGTCACCTGCATCACCACCACCACACGGGGGGAGGGGGGCATTCACTTAGCTTTTCCTTGAGGGGGTGGGGGGGTTGGGGGTTAATCCGGACATCCAAACCAGCGGCTCAACCCGGCAAGGTGGTGCAACTGGTTGTGGTTCGGGAGGTCGTCTCATTCCCGTCGGGAATTGCTCGCTGGTCTCAGGTTCTCCTGGAAGTTCGCTCTTTGCTCTAAACAACGGCTGGCAACGTCAACCAGCCCAGCCCAGCCCAGGCAGCCAGCCCAGCCACACAGCGTTACGCAACCGATGAAAAGATAATGCCGCCCAACTGATTCGGAGTGAGACCTCTGCTGTCATACCGGAGCCGGTCATGAGGACACTGAAACTTTCGATTTAAAGCTTTCGTGACTGCAGGGATTCATCTTCTTGGTTCTTTCGGTAAAGTTACATAGAATGGAAATAATAAAATAATTAAAGTTAATTATGTAATATTTGTATTTTTATTATTTTATTATTTCCATTACAATGGGAATAATAAAATAATACAAATAAATGCAGTTTTATTTTTATTATTTTATTATTTCCATTCTACGTGACTTTACCGAAAGAACCAAGAAGATGACACTGAAACCCTCCACTCTCTCCACAACTGCCCCATCACCGATTGGGAGTTGTGTGGGTGGAGTGTCCGATGGTACAACATACCCAGGCAGGTGCTTAGTTTTGGTGGGGCTGATGGTAAGTCCCCACCTCGTAGTGGCAAGCTCCAGGTTCAGCAGCAGCACCTCCAACGCCTCCTCTGAGTGAGCCGCAATTACCAGATCATCGGCATTAATAACATGGTTGCACAATAGGCAGCTATCTCTACTGTAGCAGACGGACAGAAAATATGGCATCTGTGCAGGACCGCCCTTTCCTGAAACGACATTGGGGCTCCGCAAGCCTCTCTTCAGCGTGCCTAGCAAGGCGATGTTGAATAATCCTTGCCAGGAACTTTCCCGGCACACTGAGGAGTGAGATGCACCTGTAGTTGTTAAGTCTGTGCGGTCCCACCTTCTTAAAGAGGGCGTCCAGTGGTCCAGACGGTTGTTATGACGTCATGTAGGGCAGTCTGTGCACAAACGCCACCCTCCCTCAGCATTTCGCTTGGGAGATCATCTCTGCCCGGTGCCTTTCCTGGTCTCAGGCTCCGGATCGCCTTCAGTACTTCCTCAACAGATGGCACCTCAGCCAGCCACTCACAGGGGGTGACTTCCTCTTCCAATATTTGAGGCACCGCAGCCTCAGCAGGGTCATGCCCACTTTGTGCCATGATGTTTTCTAGGCTGAGGGATTTCCCCTCCCCAGGACCTCACAGAAATGCTCAGCAAATTTGCAAATCTGTTCCTGGTGGTCGGAGATTGGATCACCGTTCTTTCCCCTAATTATGGTAATAGGCGTGGTGCTGCCGGTTACTTTTTTAATGGAATAAAAGAGCGATTTGTGATCGCGGGCCATTGAGGCCGACTCCATCTCCTCAGCAAACCGCGACCACCAACCATCCTTGCAGCGCCTCACGGCTCTCCGAAACTTCCAAGGGAAGGCTGCGGTAACCCTCCTCATTCTCCGATGTGGGATGCTGTAGACGATGAGAGTGGGCCTGTCACTTTTTCTCAGCCAGCTTGAACACCTCCTCTGTCAGCCAGGGTCTCTGGGGAGGTCTGGGCCGTATACCCAAAGCAGCCATTGCCGCTGCATGAGCCACAGTCCTAAAACTCGTCCATTTCCCCTCGACATCAGGAGGCGTGGGGGACGATGCCAACCCCAGCCGCATGTGATGATGAAATTCTCGCTTGCATCTTTCATCAGCTAGCTGAGACCAGGCCACTATGGGTTTGCATGGGGTCCTGGGTGTACACCCACCACCGGAGTGGAAGAATGGCAGGCGCATCTTACAGATGACAAGTCGATGGTCAGTGGGCAGATCAGCTCCACGGTAGGTCCTGGTGTCAAGGACATGGGCCCACATCCGCTGTTCCGTCACTATGTAGTCTAGCAGATGTTCTTTTTTGGACCGGGCATGCATCCATGATGTTATGTGGATGTGCCGATGCCAGAACAGCGTGTTGGTAATTACAAGCCCATGGGCTGCACAAAAATATAGCAGCCTCCTACCGTTGTTATTGAGCTGATTTGGCCCATGCCTTCCAATAACTCCAGACCAGGTGCCAGCATCATGACCAACTCGGGCATTAAAGTCACCAAACAAGATGACTCTGTCTCGAGTGGCCACATTAGCCAGCACCTGTGACAGGAGGTCATAGAAGGCATCTGACTCATTGGCCTTGTCTGCATCCCTCCACGGATGTTCGTCTTCGGTGGGGGCATAAGTAACCACGACCACCACTCCTCGCCTTCAGTTGATGGGAAGGCGAGCCCAAAGTAGCCTGGGGCTTACAGCTTCCCACACCTCACCGGCACGCACCCACACCCCCTTCATTCTTTTGTTCAGAAGAAGAGCCACACCCTGTTGTTTGGCAATCTCCTGCCCCGAGTAGAGGACTGTCCACCCCTCATGGTGGCAGGAGCTAGAGCCGGTCCACCGGACCTCCTGAATACCACAGAGATCCAGACGGTACCGGTCCAGCTCCCGCCAGAGGAGTGGCAGCCTCTCCTTCGCAGTGAGCATTCGAATATTCCACGTGGCCACCCATAGTGGTTTTTGGCTGTTTTTGGAGGAGCTCCGAGGGTGAAGATTCAATCTCCTGGCTCCGCCAAATGAGGTTTGGCCAGGAGACGTCATAGAAGCCTGTCCCCCTGGGGCCTCCGGCACAAGCTTATTTGTTACATTTGTATGTTTATATCGTAGTCTCGTGGTAATTAATTGAAGGTGGAGGGGTTACCAGCCCCTCGCACCCGTCCAGAGCCCCCGTTTAGCCACTGTGGTGGTCACAGATGCCATGAGGGGAGAGGCCAATGGGCATTGACCCTCCCCCCACAGCAATGTCCACGACAGTGTTGCCCATCCGGCACCGCAAGGAGGTAGGAGGTTGTTTTGCCGTACACACACACACACACGTACACACACACACACACGTACACACACACAGATAGACACACACACATACACACAGATAGACACACACACACACGTACACACACACAGATAGACACACACACATACACACAGATAGACACACACACACGTACACACACAGATAGACACACACACAGACACACACCCGTCCGTGCACTGACCTGGCTGAGGATTTGACCGCAGGCCCCCCCGGTGAGCTCCACGAGGTCGAAAATGGGGAAGTTCCAGTTGTGGATGCCGGACATGAGCGGCTCCAGTCCCTCCATCACCACCACCAGGGCGGGCGAGCAGGGCAACCCCGCCTCCTCCTGGCACCAACACCATCACCACCACCATCATCACCACCACCATCACCATCATCACCACTACCACTATCACCATCATCACCACCATCAACATCACCACCACTACTTCCATCACCACCACCAGGGCTGGAGAGCAGGGCAACCCCGCCTCCTCCTGGCACCAACACCACCACCATCATCACCATCACCACCATCACCACCATCACTACCGTCACCACCACCACCACCACCAACACCATCACCATCATCATCACCACCACCATCAACATCACCACCACTACCTCCATCACCACCACCAGGGCGGGAGAGCAGGGTAACCCCGCCTCCTCCAGGCACCAACACCACCACCACCATTACCACCACCACCTCCATCACCACCATCACTACCACCATCATCACCATCATCACTAGCACTACCGTCACCACCACCATCACCACCGTCACCACCACCACCGTCACCACCACCACCGTCACCACCACCACCGTCATTGCCACCACCGTCACCACCGTCACCACCACCACCGTCATTGCCACCACCGTCACCACCGTCACCACCACCACCGTCACCACCACCACCATCACCACCACCACCACCGTCACCACCACCACCGTCACCACCACCACCGTCACCACCACCACCACCACCGTCACCACCACCGTCATTACCACCACCACCACCACCGTCACCACCACCACCGTCATTACCACCACCGTCACCACCGTCACCACCACCACCGTTACCACCACCACCACCACCATCACCGTCACCACCACCACCGTCACAACCACCACCGTCACCACCACCACCACCACCACCGTCACCACCACCACCACCACCACCGTCACCACCACCACCACCATCACCGTCACCACCGTCACCACCGTCACCGTCACCACCGTCACCACCACCACCACCACCGTCACCACCACCGTCACCACCGTCACCACCACCATCACCACCATCACCATGACCACCGTCACCACCACCATCACCACCACCACCGTCACCACCACCACCGGCACCACCACCACCATCACCACCACCACCGTCACCACCACCACCACCATCACCACCACCACCGTCACCACCACCACCACCGTCATCACCACCGTCACCATCACCACCACCACCATCACCACCACCATCACCACCACCGTCACCACCATCACCACCACCATCACCACCATCAGCACCACCGTCACCACCACCACCACCATCACCACCGTCACCACCACCGTCACCACCACCACCACTACTGTCACCACCACCGTCACCACCAACACCATCACCACCACCACCGTCACCACCACCATCACCATGACCACCGTCACCACCACCACCACCACCACCACCACCGTCACCGCCACCACCGTCACCACCGTCACCACCACCACCGTCACCACCACCACCACCGTCACCACCACCACCATCACCACCACCACCACCACCATCACCGTCACCACCATCACCACCACCACCACCACCATGCGGGGGGAGGGGTTGTGGGTTACCTGGGCCTCAGCGAGGGGCAGCAGGAGCTTGGAGGGGAGGGGCCGGCTCCCCCCGCTCCCCCCGCCCCCCCCACGCCCCTCCCCCCCCCCGCGCCCCTCCCCCCCCCCCGCGCCCCTCCCCCTCCTCCGCGTGGTTGTTCTCCATGGGGCTGTCGTAGCCCGAGGTGAGGGCCGTGACGTCATCTGGGGGCGTGAGGGGGGGGGGGGGCAGCGAGGGTTGGTGAATCACTCAGAGATGGGGCTGCGAGCGATCCGTGCAGGTGGTGAGATCTGTGTGGTGTGGTGAGGGTGGTGTGGTGAGTGTGGTGTGCTCTGTGTGGTGTGGTGAGGGTGGTGTGGTGAGGACTGTGTGGTGTGGTGAGTGTGGTGTGGTGAGTGTGGTGTGATCTGTGTGGTGTGGTGAGCCTTGTGTGGTGTGGTGAGTGTGGTGTGGTGTGCTCTGTGTGGTGTGGTGAGGGTGGTGTGGTGAGGACTGTGTGGTGTGGTGAGTGTGGTGCGCTCTGTGTGGTGTGGTGAGGGTGGTGTGGTGAGGACTGTGTGGTGTGGTGAGTGTGGTGCGCTCTGTGTGGTGTGGTGAGGGTGGTGTGGTGAGTGTGGTGTGCTCTGTGTGGTGTGGTGAGGGTGGTGTGGTGAGGACTGTGTGGTGTGGTGAGTGTGGTGTGCTCTGTGTGGTGTGGTGAGGGTGGTGTGGTGAGGACTGTGTGGTGTGGTGAGTGTGGTGCGCTCTGTGTGGTGTGGTGAGGGTGGTGTGGTGAGGACTGTGTGGTGTGGTGAGTGTGGTGTGCTCTGTGTGGTGTGGTGAGGGTGGTGTGGTGAGGACTGTGTGGTGTGGTGAGTGTGGTGTGCTCTGTGTGGTGTGGTGAGGGTGGTGTGGTGAGGACTGTGTGGTGTGGTGAGTGTGGTGCGCTCTGTGTGGTGTGGTGAGGGTGGTGTGGTGAGTGTGGTGTGCTCTGTGTGGTGTGGTGAGGGTGGTGTGGTGAGGACTGTGTGGTGTGGTGAGTGTGGTGTGCTCTGTGTGGTGTGGTGAGGGTGGTGTGGTGAGGACTGTGTGGTGTGGTGAGTGTGGTGCGCTCTGTGTGGTGTGGTGAGGACTGTGTGGTGAGGACTGTGTGGTGTGGTGTGGTGTGGTGAGTGTGGTGTGATCTGTGTGGTGTGGTGAGCTCTGTGTGGTGTGGTGAGTGTGGTGTGGTGTGCTCTGTGTGGTGTGGTGAGGGTGGTGTGGTGAGTGTGGTGTGGTGAGTGTGGTGTGGTGTGCTCTGTGTGGTGTGGTGAGTGTGGTGTGGTGAGGACTGTGTGGTGTGGTGAGTGTGGTGTGGTGCGCTCTGTGTGGTGTGGTGAGGACTGTGTGGTGAGGACTGTGTGGTGTGGTGTGGTGAGTGTGGTGTGATCTGTGTGGTGTGGTGAGTGTGGTGTGGTGTGCTCTGTGTGGTGTGGTGAGTGTGGTGTGGTGAGGACTGTGTGGTGTGGTGAGTGTGGTGTGGTGTGCTCTGTGTGGTGTGGTGAGTGTGGTGTGGTGTGCTCTGTGTGGTGTGGTGAGTGTGGTGTGGTGAGCTCTGTGTGGTGTGGTGAGTGTGGTGTGGTGTGCTCTGTGTGGTGTGGTGAGGACTGTGTGGTGAGGACTGTGTGGTGTGGTGTGGTGAGTGTGGTGTGATCTGTGTGGTGTGGTGAGTGTGGTGTGGTGTGCTCTGTGTGGTGTGGTGAGGGTGGTGTGGTGAGTGTGGTGTGCTCTGTGTGGTGTGGTGTGCTCTGTGTGGTGTGGTGAGTGTGGTGTGGTGTGCTCTGTGTGGTGTGGTGAGTGTGGTGTGGTGAGATCTGTGTGGTGTGGTGAGGGTGGTGTGGTGAGTGTGGTGTGCTCTGTGTGGTGTGGTGAGTGTGGTGTGGTGTGCTCTGTGTGGTGTGGTGAGTGTGGTGTGGTGAGGACTGTGTGGTGTGGTGAGTGTGGTGTGGTGCGCTCTGTGTGGTGTGGTGAGGACTGTGTGGTGTGGTGAGTGTGGTGTGGTGTGCTCTGTGTGGTGTGGTGAGTGTGGTGTGGTGAGGACTGTGTGGTGTGGTGAGTGTGGTGTGGTGTGCTCTGTGTGGTGTGGTGAGTGTGGTGTGGTGAGGACTGTGTGGTGTGGTGAGTGTGGTGTGGTTAGGTCTGTGTGGTGTGGTGAGTGTGGTGTGGTGAGTGTGGTGTGGTGAGTGTGGTGTGGTGAGCTCTGTGTGGTGTGGTGAGCTCTGTGTGGTGTGGTGAGGTCTGTGTGGTGTGGTGAGTGTGGTGTGGTGAGGACTGTGTGGTGTGGTGAAGACTGTGTGGTGTGGTGAGTGTGGTGTGGTGAGTGTGGTGTGGTGAGTGTGGTGTGGTGAGCTCTGTGTGGTGTGGTGAGGTCTGTGTGGTGTGGTGAGTGTGGTGTGGTGAGGACTGTGTGGTGTGGTGAGGACTGTGTGGTGTGGTGAGGACTGTGTGGTGTGGTGAGTGTGGTGTGGTGAGTGTGGTGTGGTGAGTGTGGTGTGGTGAGTGTGGTGTGGTGAGCTCTGTGTGGTGAGCTCTGTGTGGAGTGGTGAGGTCTGTGTGGTGAGCTCTGTGTGGTGTGGTGAGCTCTGTGTGGTGAGCTCTGTGTGGTGAGCTCTGTGTGGTGTGGTGAGCTCTGTGTGGTGTGGTGAGCTCTGTGTGGTGTGGTGAGCTCTGTGTGGTGTGGTGAGCTCTGTGTGGTGTGGTGAGCTCTGTGTGGTGGTGCCGCTCACCGGAGCGAGGGGTGTGGCTGCCTCCGGCGTGAGGCCCGGCCGACGCCGTCGATGAGGCTCCCACTCGGCCGCAGCTGCGGATGTCAAACACTCACCTCATCACTCACTCTCTCACCTCATCACTCACTCACTCACCTCATCACTCACTCACCTCGTCACTCACCTGGTCACTCACTCGCTCACTCACCTGGTCACTCACTCACCTCGTCACTCACCTGGTCACTCACTCGCTCACTCACCTGGTCACTCACTCACCTCGTCACTCACCTGGTCACTCACTCGCTCACTCACCTGGTCACTCACTCACCTCGTCACTCACCTGGTCACTCACTCACTCACTCACTCACCTGGTCACTCACTCACCTCGTCACTCACCTGGTCACTCACTCACTCACTCACCTGGTCACTCACTCACCTCATCACTCACTCACCTTGTCGCTCGCTCACCTCATCACTCACTCACCTCATCACTCACCTCGTCACTCACTCACCTCGTCACTCGCTCACCTGGTCACTCACTCACCTGGTCACTCACTCACCTCGTCACTCACTCACCTCATCACTCACCTCGTCACTCACTCACCTCGTCACTCGCTCACCTGGTCACTCACTCACCTGGTCACTCGCTCACCTGGTCACTCACTCACCTGGTCACTCACCTGGTCACTCACTCACCTCCTCACTCACTCACCTGGTCACTCACTCACCTGGTCACTCACTCACCTCATCACTCACTCACCTTGTCGCTCGCTCACCTCATCACTCACTCACCTCATCACTCACCTCGTCACTCACTCACCTCGTCACTCGCTCACCTGGTCACTCACTCACCTGGTCACTCGCTCACCTCATCACTCACTCACCTCGTCACTCACTCACCTGGTCACTCACTCACCTGGTCACTCACTCACCTGGTCACTCACTCACCTCATCACTCACTCACCTTGTCGCTCGCTCACCTGGTCACTCACTCACCTGGTCACTCACTCACCTGGTCACTCACTCACCTGGTCACTCACTCACCTCATCACTCACTCACCTTGTCGCTCGCTCACCTCGTCACTCACTCACCTCATCACTCACCTCGTCACTCACTCACCTCGTCACTCGCTCACCTGGTCACTCACTCACCTGGTCACTCACTCACCTCGTCACTCACTCACCTCATCACTCACCTCGTCACTCACTCACCTCGTCACTCGCTCACCTGGTCACTCACTCACCTGGTCACTCGCTCACCTGGTCACTCACTCACCTGGTCACTCACCTGGTCACTCACTCACCTCCTCACTCACTCACCTGGTCACTCACTCACCTGGTCACTCACTCACCTCATCACTCACTCACCTTGTCGCTCGCTCACCTCGTCACTCACTCACCTCATCACTCACCTCGTCACTCACTCACCTCGTCACTCGCTCACCTGGTCACTCACTCACCTGGTCACTCACTCACCTGGTCACTCACTCACCTGGTCACTCGCTCACCTGGTCACTCACTCACCTGGTCACTCACTCACCTGGTCACTCACTCACCTGGTCACTCACCTCGTCACTCACTCACCTCATCACTCACCTGGTCACTAACTCGCTCACCTCGTCACTCGCTCACCTGGTCACTCACTCACCTGGTCACTCGCTCACCTGGTCACTCACTCACCTGGTCACTCACCTCGTCACTCACTCACCTCATCACTCACCTGGTCACTAACTCGCTCACCTCGTCACTCGCTCACCTGGTCACTCACTCACCTGGTCACTCGCTCACCTGGTCACTCACTCACCTGGTCACTCACCTCGTCACTCACTCACCTCATCACTCACCTGGTCACTCACTCGCTCACCTCGTCACTCGCTCACCTGGTCACTCACTCACCTGGTCACTCACCTCGTCACTCACTCACCTCATCACTCACTCACCTCGTCACAAACTCACCTCCTCACTCACTCACCTCATCACTCACTCACCTGGTCACTCACTCACCTCATCACTCACTCACCTGGTCACTCGCTCACCTGGTCACTCGCTCACCTCATCACTCACCTGGTCACTCGCTCAACTCCTCACTCGCTCACCTCCTCACTCACCTACCTGGTCACTCGCTCACCTGGTCACTCGCTCACCTCATCACTCACCTGGTCACTCGCTCAACTCCTCACTCGCTCACCTCCTCACTCACCTACCTGGTCACTCGCTCACCTGGTCACTCGCTCACCTCATCACTCACTCACCTCGTCACTCACCTGGTCACACTCTCACCTCCTCACTCTCTCACCTCCTCACTCTCTCACCTCATCACTCGCGCACCTCGTCGCTCACTTACCTCTTCACGCTCGCCTAATCACTCAAACACTCATCGGATTCGGGTGAGTGTATGGGTGAGTGTATGGGTGAGTGTATGGGTGAGCGTGCTGGTGAGTGAATGGGTGAGTGAATGGGTGAGTGTATGGGTAAGTGTATGGGTAAGCGTGCGGGTGAGTGAATGGGTGAGTGAATGGGTGAGTGTATAGGTAAGTGTATGGGTGAGCGTGCGGGTGAGTGAATGGGTGAGTGAATGGGTGAGTGTATGGGTAAGCGTGCGGGTGAGTGAATGGGTGAGTGTATGGGTGAGTGTATGGGTGAGTGTATGGGTGAGCGTGCGGGTGAGTGTATGGGTGAGTGTATGGGTGAGTGAATGGGTGAGTGTATGGGTGAGTGTATGGGTGAGCGTGCGGGTGAGTGTATGGGTGAGTGTATGGGTAAGTATATGGGTGAGTGAATGGGTGAGTGTATGGGTGAGTGTATGGGTGAGTGTATGGGTGAGCGTGCGGGTGAGTGTATGGGTGAGTGTATGGGTGAGTATATGGGTGAGTGAATGGGTGAGTGTATGAGTGAGTGTATGGGTGAGCATGCGGGTGAGTGTATGGGTGAGTGTATGGGTGAGTGTATGGGTGAGCGTGCGGGTGAGTGTATGGGTGAGTGTATGGGTGAGTGAATGGGTGAGTGTATGGGTGAGTGTATGGGTGAGCGTGCGGGTGAGTGTATGGGTGAGTGTATGGGTGAGTATATGGGTGAGTGAATGGGTGAGTGTATGGGTGAGTGTACGGGTGAGTGTATGGGTGAGCGTGCGGGTGAGTGTATGGGTGAGTGTATGGGTGAGTATATGGGTTAGTGAATGGGTGAGTATATGGGTGAGTGTACGGGTGAGTGTATGGGTGAGTGTATGGGTGAGTACATGGGTTAGTGAATGGGTGAGTGTATGGGTGAGTGTACGGGTGAGTGTATGGGTGAGTGCATGAGTGAGTGTATGGGTGAGTGTATGGGTGAGTGTATGGGTGAGTGCATGAGTGAGTGTATGGGTGAGTGTATGGGTGAGTGTATGGGTGAGTGAATGGGTGAGTGTATGGGTGAGTGTATGGGTGAGTGAATGGGTGAGTGTATGGGTGAGTACATGGGTGAGTGCATGAGTGAGTGTATGGGTGAGTGTATGGGTGAGTGTATGGGTGAGTGCATGAGTGAGTGTATGGGTGAGTGTATGGGTGAGTGTATGGGTGAGTGACTGGGTGAGTGTATGGGTGAGTGTATGGGTGAGTGTATGGGTGAGTGTATGGGTGAGTGAATGGGTGAGTGTATGGGTGAGTGAATGGGTGAGTGTATGGGTGAGTACATGGGTGAGTGTATGGGTGAGTGTATGGGTGAGTGAATGAGTGAGTGTATGGGTGAGTGTATGGGTGAGTGAATGGGTGAGTGTATGGGTGAGTGAATGGGTGAGTGTATGGGTGAGTACATGGGTGAGTGTATGGGTAAGTGTATGGGTGAGTGTATGGGTGAGTGTATAGGTGAGCATGCGGGTGAGTGTATGGGTGAGTGTGCGGGTGAGTGTATGGGTGAGTGTATGGGTGAGTGTATGGCTGAGTGTATGGGTGAGTGTATGAGTGAGTGTATGGGTGAGTGTATGGGTGAGTGTATGGCTGAGTGTATGGGTGAGTGTATGAGTGAGTGTATGGGTGAGTGTATGGGTGAGTGTATGGGTGAGTGTATGGGTGAGTGAATGAGTGAGTGTATGGGTGAGTGTATGGGTGAGCGTGCGGGTGAGTGTATGGGTGAGCGTGTGAGCGAGTGTATGGGTGAGTGTATGGGTGAGTGTATGGGTGAGTGTATGGGTGAGTGAATGAGTGAGTGTATGGGTGAGTGTATGGGTGAGTGTATGGGTGAGTGTATGGGTGAGCGTGCGGGTGAGTGTATGGGTGAGTGTATGGGTGAGTGTATGGGTGAGTGTATGGGTGAGTGTATGGGTGAGCGTGCGGGTGAGTGTATGGGTGAGTGTATGGGTGAGCGTGCGGGTGAGTGTATGGGTTAGTGTATGGGTGAGCGTGCGGGTGAGTGTATGGGTGAGTGTATGGGTGAGTGTATGGGTGAGTGTATGGGTGAGCGTGCGGGTGAGTGTATGGGTGAGCGTGTGCGCGAGTGTATGGGTGAGTGTATGGGTGAGTGTATGGGTGAGTGAATGAGTGAGTGTATGGGTGAGTGAATGGGTGAGTGTATGGGTGAGTGAATGGGTGAGTGTATGGGTGAGTGTATGGGTAAGTGAATGGGTGAGTGTATGGGTGAGTGTATGGGTGAGTGAATGGGTGAGTGTATGGGTGAGTGTATGGGTGAGTGAATGGGTGAGTGTATGGGTGAGTGAATGGGTGAGTGTATGGGTGAGTGTATGGGTGAGTGTATGGGTGAGTGTATGGGTGAGTGAATGGGTGAGTGTATGGGTGAGTGTATGGGTGAGTGAATGGGTGAGTGTATGGGTGAGTGAATGGGTGAGTGTATGGGTGAGTACATGGGTGAGTGTATGGGTGAGTGAATGGGTGAGTGTATGGGTGAGTGTATGGGTGAGTGAATGGGTGAGTGTATGGGTGAGTGAATGGGTGAGTGTATGGGTGAGTGAATGGGTGAGTGTATGGGTGAGTGAATGGGTGAGTGTATGGGTGAGTACATGGGTGAGTGTATGGGTAAGTGTATGGTTGAGTGTATGGGTGAGTGTATGGGTGAGTGTATGGGTGAGTGAATGGGTGAGTGTATGGGTGAGTGAATGGGTGAGTGTATGGGTGAGTGAATGGGTGAGTGTATGGGTGAGTGAATGGGTGAGTGTATGGGTGAGTGAATGGGTGAGTGTATGGGTGAGTGTATGGGTGAGTGAATGGGTGAGTGTATGGGTGAGTGAATGGGTGAGTGTATGGGTGAGTGAATGGGTGAGTGTATGGTTGAGTGAATGGGTGAGTGTATGGGTGAGTGTATGGGTGAGTGAATGGGTGAGTGTATGGGTGAGTGTATGGGTGAGTGTATGGGTGAGTGAATGGGTGAGTGTATGGGTGAGTGAATGGGTGAGTGTATGGGTGAGTGAATGGGTGAGTGTATGGGTGAGTGAATGGGTGAGTGTATGGGTGAGTGAATGGGTGAGTGTATGGGTGAGTCAATGGGTGAATGTATGGGTGAGTGAATGGGTGAGTGTATGGGTGAGTGTATGGGTGAGTGAATGGGTGAGTGTATGGGTGAGTGAATGGGTGAGTGTATGGGTGAGCATGCGGGTGAGCATGCGGGTGAGTGTATGGGTGAGCGTGCAGGTGAGTGTACGGGTGAGTGTATGGGTGAGTGTATGGGTGAGTGTATGGGTGAGCGTGCGGGTGAGTGTATGGGTGAGTGTATGGGTGAGTGTATGGCTGAGTGTATGGGTGAGTGTATGAGTGAGTGTATGGGTGAGTGTATGGGTGAGTGTATGGCTGAGTGTATGGGTGAGTGTATGAGTGAGTGTATGGGTGAGTGTATGGGTGAGCATGCGGGTGAGTGTATGGGTGAGTGTATGGGTGAGTGTATGAGTGAGTGTATGGGTGAGTGTATGGGTGAGTGTATGGCTGAGTGTATGGGTGAGTGTATGAGTGAGTGTATGGGTGAGTGTATGGGTGAGCATGCGGGTGAGTGAATGGGTGAGTGTATGGGTGAGTGTACGGGTGAGTGTACGGGTGAGTGTATGGGTGAGTGTATGGGTGAGTGTATGGGTGAGCGTGCGGGTGAGTGTATGGGTGAGTGTATGGGTGAGTGAATGGGTGAGTGTATGGGTGAGTGAATGGGTGAGTGTACGGGTGAGTGTGCGGGTGAGTGTATGGGTGAGTGTATGGGTGAGTGTATTGGTGAGTGTATGGGTGAGTGAATGGGTGAGTGTATGGGTGAGTACATGGGTGAGTGTATGGGTGAATGTATGGGTGAGTGTATGGGTGAGTGTATGGGTGAGTGTACTGGTGAGTGTATGGGTGAGTGTATGGGTGAGTGAATGGGTGAGTGTATGGGTGAGTGAATGGGTGAGTGTACGGGTGAGTGTGCGGGTGAGTGTATGGGTGAGTGTATGGGTGAGTGTATTGGTGAGTGTATGGGTGAGTGAATGGGTGAGTGTATGGGTGAGTACATGGGTGAGTGTATGGGTGAATGTATGGGTGAGTGTATGGGTGAGTGAATGGGTGAGTGTATGGGTGAGTGAAAGGGTGAGTGTATGGGTGAGTGAATGGGTTAGTGTATGGGTGAGTACATGGGTGAGTGTATGGGTGAGTGTATGGGTGAGTGTATGGGTGAGCGTGCGGGTGAGTGTATGGGTGAGTGTATGGGTGAGCGTGCGGGTG
>NW_027613999.1:0-31009 GCF_965212315.1 Lampetra planeri
GTTCTGCTCACATTCTGTCACTGTTCTTCTGACGTTCTGACAAACTCTTCCCGTTTGTCTTCTTTTCTCAGCAGCAGCCAAACTACTGGAGCTTCAAGGTCAGTGTCGTCGCTGTACTACAGTTTGCGTGTAAATCTGTTGTCACTGTGGATTTCTAAGAGGATAATTGTGTCCCTGCCGTCCTCTTCTTCATGTCATCGGTCACTTTTCATATACACTCGCTGCCCTCTGCTACAGTTCTCTTAAATACTCAGTTGCACTGGTATTGTTATTCTCACACTATGCTCTGTTCCTTCTGGTGCTCCTGGATCTTCATCTGTCATTTGTGGGCCCTGCCGAGTTTTTCAAATGGAACTAACCCAAAGCCCTTCTACACTAATTACACATGTTGGGGCTGGTATATCACGCGATCTGGTAGATGTATGTGGTGGGAGTGTGTACCACCAACCAATCTGCCCCTCCTGTAATAGCTCATGTTGCTCGTGATGCACTGGAGCTCTGGATAGTAGAAACCACATTTCCATTGTAAAAGTACTACAACTCAGTAGAAGCAGCACCGTGTGCGTGGATGGAGTCCTAATGGTCGGTTCCTGGTTTAGAGCCTCCAGCGTTCATCAGAGCTCAGCAAAGGTCAGCGAGATGCTGGAGGACATTATTAGTTCATTGAACTGACCCCTCTGACCCCACCAATACACACACAGGTAACAAATGTGTTTCACAACAGTGTGACAGCAGCTTCTGAAGTGGTTGTGTTCTAGTTTCTTTGCTCCGTTCATTTTTCACCATTCTGGGACCATGGGGACAATAACCAGCAGATGAATAGATGCTGAAAATAAAAGTGAATGCCGTGTGTAGAGGTTCACACACTGCAGCTCACACAGGGTTGGTTGCTGCTCTGGTTCCTCTGGGGAGTCGGGGAGTCTCGCCTCCTCTGCTGATGCGATGGAAATCCCTGCAGCAGCGCTTGTGCATGAGGCAGCATGCGTCTAATCGCCCCCCCCCCCCCCACACACACACACACGTTTCTTCCGTTGAATGTTCGATTGGTTAAGCACCTCAATGAACACAGACAGGCATCACAAAACATTTAAAACACAACGTGCACGGGTAGAAATGATGAACATGTGAAGTTGCAGTGTGGTGACCTTGGAAGCGTGTGTGTGTGTGTGTGTGTGTGGGGGGGGGGGGGTTGATGGGACATGCTCGTCCTCACACAGCGGGATTGTCAGCGTTTCCATCGGGATGAACGTGGTCTGATCACTCCAGCCTGCTGCTGCCGGCAACAGTGTGAGGAACACAATGCTGCAAAGCGCCGCAGGAGTCTGCTCCTGTCGTCTCTCAGTCGTCTCTCAGTCGCTCTGGTACGAGCAGAAACCATTTTGTGCCCCCCGTCTGTCAGACTGGAGCAGACAAAGTGACGGCATTAGACTATCCCCTCTGTTCTCCTCACTGTTGCGTTTGTAAGAACGTGCGGTACCATGTGCTGAGACGCTTCGAGTGTCTCCATCTTTCCAATTATTCATCAGCCGTCCTCTCTGACGGAGTTTCCACGGAGCTTCTTGCTCGTGGGATTTCTCTGCAGCTTGTTAGCGTAAGCGCCTTGACACAGCAGCCCGGAGAGCTCATTAAAGTTTCTGGAAGCCGTCTGCCCTGAAACGTAAATAAGCGCCAGGACACAGCTGGCTGAGGGTGTCGGACTCATCACTGGACTGCACCATGACAGTCATTGCTAATTGATGGTCAACTGTACGTGAATCTCGCAGATGAGTAAAGCTGTTGTTATAGCGACAATGATGGAGCAAAGACTTTATACATTTATACGTTTATTTCTGTGACATTCGTCGGCTTTGCGAGCGTGAGTGTTGAATGAAATATACTCAGTGACTGTGTTTTATCGAAGCAGCATCCTAACGTGTCCTGAAGAGTTCTAGTTGACCGTGACAAACCGGTACGCTGTTGGTTCACTGATATCGCCGCTAGTAACAAAAGCTCAAAGGAAGCAGCCGCATTTTAAAGCCAGCTTACAACTAAACCTCCTCAAACTAATCCTGGGGTATGTTCCAGAAAGCAGGTTTAGAAAAAAGAACACTGAGTTTGTGCATTCTGAATTGAAGAAACCTGCAGAATTTACCTAATTTCTGTTAAACTGATAAAATGAACACAAACATGTGAGACATTAAAGGTGCTTGATTTCTGTCCGTTTACATGAAACTCATTTCAGGATTAACAAACTGAAGGTTTTTTCCAAAGCACTGTCCATTAACAGTGGCGCCCTCTACAGGTTGAAACATGTTTACTGTATTTCGTCCCTCTGTGAGATTCAGCCTCAACATTACAAATCATATATCATGTATTTCTGAATCTCTCCAAACTTTGACAGCTGTGACAATCTGTTTTTATTCTTCCCTCATGGGGACAAGAAGACGACCAGATTAATTGATATCTGTGAAAAACCTCCTTCTTAGGATTGTGCCCATTCAGGGACGCCCAAAGCTTCAAGAGCCTCATCTGTGTTTCACTTTGTCACATGTGACTAGTGTTTGTTCTGCAGAGCACCATCTCCACAATAACCCGGCCGCATTTGTCCCATTGAGCTGGCTCAACTCGAACGCGCTCAGAGAACCGCTTTTGTTGCCGTTGGGCTGTTCAGCTGTTGATATGTTGCTCAGTAGAAAATCACAGTCCCCTGCTGTGACTCAGAGAATGGCGCTAAAAGACTTAGGAGGCAGACCGCTGCAGTGGTCGACCGGCGCTGAGCCGAGGCTCACGGCCAGAATCGCTTCTTGACACTTCAGTGGCATCTGCCAACGCTGCTGGGTTTACTGGGTGCACAGCAACACACTTGTACATGGTGACAACAACAACAGGATGAAATAACAGACAACGTATTCACACAGAGGATGTATTGTGCAGTGGTATTATGTTCATATGTAAATTCAGACTATGATGAAGATTATTTCAGGCAAAAACGCAGCAGGTTCTACAATTTCATATTGAGGGAACAGACGTAATCTTTTGAAGATCAATTCATACGACAGACGAGTGATGTTTGAGAGAACTCTCTAACACCCCCAGTCCCACATGTGATTCACTGGTTTCTGTACCAGGTAACTGTCTCCAGCTGATGATGAAGGTGGAGGTGAGCGGTTCAAGGCCCCTGGTGCCCCCTGAGCTGCAGACACTGGAGATACTGGAGACACAGATTCTAGAGACGTGACGTTTGTGAACGAGTCGAATCCTTTGAACGGCTCTTTTATTGAACAATGAGAACTGAATCGCAGTTGTGTTTGCGAGTCGTTGAGTACACATCAGTGGACGTGTACATCTGAAGGATTCTGATCCAAATCCGACCTTATAATTGCTACCAACGATAGTTTCCTCCAAAATGTTTTCCCCTGCTTGAGCTGTAATAAATCAGTAAATACGAGCCAGTCTTTTGAATGGCTCTTTGAAAGGAACGGCTCCTCGATATCCGTCTCCCTTTTAGGAGCCATAAATCCCATCTGATTCAATCCATGTTCCATTAGGGCGACCAGACGTCTCGCTTTGTGTGGGACATTCCAGCATTTCCATTTACTTTTCACACGTCCCACAAACTGAGACCAATGACAGAAAAAAACCCCAAAAAAAAACGTGCTGCTTCCCACTCTATGGATAAGTTCCTGCTGAAACCCAAACAAGATTCAAGCGCAGATAACGACAGCTGAACTAACTAGCGTGCAGCACACCCAATCGCACAGGTCAGAGTGAGCAGGAGGACACGGGAACGTGTTTATTTGACTGGTTGGGTTGGTGCTACTGAATCAACCAGACACAAGGCAGAATAGAACTGTTGTTGGTTTTTGTAGATGATCTTGATGCATAGATGTCCCACATTGTCCCACCTTCAGCTCCATCACCTGAATCACCTGAATCCCCTGTGTTTCTATGTTCCTCGGTCATGAGACATTGTCAGTGAAACTTATCAGACTCTTTGTGGGATTCGGAGTCGGAGCACAGAGGAATGTCACAGTATGTGGATGTAATGCCCGTGAAAATCCTAGAATATGTGTGTGTGCGGGGTCTGTGTGTGTGCGTGTTGGGGGGGTCCAGCTGTGCACAGCTGCCTCATCAATCACATATGAGTTAGCTGGTGGGAAATCTCCGAGCACATAAGCCATCAGTCTCCGCCGCCTCATACAGAGGACAATCATTTGAAAACAAGCAGGGAGCGGAGCAGGAGGTGGAGGAGAGTCAACTGCAGCGTCTCTGCAAACGGTGATTCTTGGAAGAATAAAACTAGAGGGCAGAAGCTCGAGGAGCAGCAGTGGCTGAAGCGCCATCTGTCTGAGTGAGTGTTTGCTGTTTGTGGTGAGCTGAAAACCTCCCGCAGTCAAGCTCGCGGAGATGGTGACGTACAGTTACACATGTTTACATGTGTGTTTTACTGTGTTTACACATTGTGTTTCCTGCGTGTTTGCTGATCAGTGTTTGTGCAGCTCAGAAGCACAGAAGCTTCAGACTCTGTAGGAGGTCACGACTGAACTCTATGGGCAGAAAATGTCAGGAAAGATTCAGCTGGTGGAGCTGTGACGAGACGTACGTTCACACGCTCCTCGATGCCTCTGATTGGACAGGTGAAACATCTGTGTTAGATTGCTGGTTTTCTTGTTCGTCGCTTAGAGGTCCATGTACATGCCGGCATGTTTGTGTAAATGTCTTTTGATATATTTGTATCTGAGGAAGGAAGCGCAGATATCAGAGGATTCAGGATACTCTCTACTTTTCAGAGTGACATTTGTTGTTTGTGGTTGCCGGCTGGAGTTAGTGGGTCAATAATCTAGAATTCATGGCGTTGAGCTTCTTTTCTGAGACAAACCAGTGAGCATTCTCGAATCACTTAGAACCCGCCCTCCCTCTCAGAGAGATGACTTAATAGAGAAAATATGGAAGAAAATATTGGTAGAAAAACATCACCCATCTCATGAAGCTTGATCAGTAATATGAATCATGACTCAGCAGAATCTGTGCATTTGGTGAACATAGATTTCTACACTCATTTATAATTTTATTCATATATTCCACAAGCTCAGACGCGGGTAAATCAATTTAAGATACTAAAACATTTTCCAAAAGGCATTTTCGCTCTAAGTAAACATGAGCGTCAGTGTATCGGAGCTCAGTTTATGTTTTGATATAAAACTCTTGGGTTGTGATGTTTGAAATTTTGTCGATGTAAATAAAGTTGTCAATATCGGGAGGATACCCACAGACCTCTGAGGGATAAAGTGAATGTGTTGCAATGGCCCGTTTTACCTGTAGAGGCGCCACTGTGTAACAAGAATAACAGTTGTTAACAATGAATCTGCTGATTACTGATCCAATCAGTCGATCAGGTTTTTGATCTGTAAAATGTCAAATTGACGAAACATGTCATGTCTGTTCACCGTGTGTGGAGGAGCAAAGAAAACATCCACATTTCAGAAGCTGCAGTGACATTGATCACCAGAAGGGATCAGCTGATCAGCTGGTCTGGAATGAATCAAAAGCTGCAGCGTGAGTTCACGTAGACAATCAGCTGTGGAAAGAATCTTTGTGTGTGTCACAACGTGTGCAGTTCTCAGTTCACAGCAGCGTCACTCGTCTGAAGGCGAGTTCAGTGGTTTGTGTTCTGGCTCAGGTGACCATTCAGACTTCATTTACTCTCTGATGTTGTTTACCTGGCCGCCTGCGCTGCTCTAATTTTATCCTCCAGTGATGTGAAAGCCTGACGTTTCCTCTCTGCTTCTCTCTTTTCCACTCAACATTATCCTCTGTACATCCGTACTGTACGTGTGACTCCATGATACCGCAAACATCATCATTCATTTACCTATTTTTCAGTCTCGTACACCTCGTGTGACCCGACTCAGCCCCCACGCAGCCGGCTCTTGCCGACCAGGCCAGCAGGGTTTCCTTTGCGTCTGCTGAGAACCTGGAGACCATGTCGGAGCCTGATCTCCCCATCGGCTTCAACCGGATGAACCGCCTCCGCCAGAGCCTGCCCCTGGCCCGCTCGTCCAGCCAGGCCAAGCTGCGGGCGCCAGGTAAGACCCGCGCCACTCAGATATATGTGGACTCACTGGAAAGGTTTACACCAACAAAATGACAAAGAAAAAGACGCGTGTAGGAAACACCGACCTGGTTTTTGTCTGCCAGGCTGTTTTCCAGGTTTTGCCCTCAAGTCTGGCTCCTCTCCTGGGCAGCATGGCTCATATTTGATTTCCTCACGTGTCCCCTTCAGTTAGTGTCGAAGCTAAGATTTAGTCTGGTGCGTCCGAGCATGTAAACTGTCGATGTGGCTGCAACATGGGCTCTGAATATAAACCACACATGAGCTCTTGGAGCTGCCTGTCAGGTTCCATTACTGTTTTGACAGGAGACCAAATCATCTTCTATCTGTCTGGGGGTGTGTGTGTGTTGGGTGGGGGAAGGAATGATATTTTTTCGGTTATGTTGTTGTTTAATTGCTTGTTGTAACCTCTGAGTGGCACTAGCTGTAACATTCCTTCTCCTTTCTCCGTCTCCATCACCGTCACACCTCTGTCAACCTTGATCTCCCTCAATGCTGCGACTACCCCGACCCCCACCCCCACCTCCACCCCTCCAAACCCTCCACCCTTGAATGCAGGGATCTTGTTCCTCCAGCTGGGAGAGGAGACACGCAGGGTTCACCTGACCCACGAACTGACCGGCCTGGAGACTCTGAGGGCGCTGATCGTCCACATGTTCCCCCAGAGACTCACCATGGCCATGCTCAGGTTCGCTTCGACGCCGACTCTGTTCCTTACGCCGTTGTTCACCATTCTGCCCCGTTTTATCTTAAAATACATGCATTTCATTCCTGTTAATGACGATCTGCTAATTCTCTGCAAACATCTGCGGCTGGTAGCAGCTACGAGAAACATGGATTAGAGAGTTTTGTTGATTCCTTCAGGTCCCCCAGCACGGCTCTGCTGATCAAAGATGAAACCCGGAATGTCTTCTACGAGCTGGAGGACCCGAGGGACGTTCAGGACCGCTGCGTCATAAAGATTTACTGCAAAGAACCCATTTATGGAACATACCCTGGACACCATAACCCCCATCTGGCGAACGGAGACCTGAGAGTGAGTGTGTGTGTGTGTGTGTGAAGATTCATTCAGTAGAAACTTGCAGTCACATGTTTTTTCTTCCACATGAGAAAATAATTCCGGTTGGTTCACCTTTTCTTCATCACTATTTCATCACCGTGCAGCTGGATTCAGACTCACAGCTCCGAGACATGAGTGAACAGTCCCACACAACAGTCCCATTCAATGTGCTTACTTGTTTTTCTTGGTGGGTGGAGTGGTGGGGGTGTGTGTGTCATGGAGTCATGTGACCTCATTTCATCACCGTTGTTTGTCCAGGAAAAGTGTGATCATTGCAGGGGGTGGGGAGAGGAATCAGAACCCCCCAATTCTCCCTCAGACGCTGCATCTTTCTGACAGTCTGATGATACTTCTCCAGTATGTGCTTCCACATGTGACAAGCACTGGATCGTCCACATGAATCTCAGTTCATCGGGCTTACCAGTGTTCTTTGTTCTGTGCGTGAGGGCTGTGATGCTCCTACGTCTTGGGACACAGATGACACAGAGGTTCTGTCATTGGCGAAGAGGTGATCGGCAGCAGGAGGAGCACAGATATTGTTTTCAATTACAAGGACGGTCTTTACCACCTGAAACCTACTGTTGGCTGGTAACTGATGAGCCATTACAGGATTTATCTGAATCAGTTAGTGAGTGAATCTGTCGTCAGGCTGATTAACGTGATCACTAACGTGTTCTCTGAGTGTGTGATGTCATTCAGCCCTTCTGTGTTTACTGGTGCGGTCTAATTACACTGTGATTATGGAAATGAGAATGCTTAATTTAAGGTGTTAGAATGCTGCTTTCATGCAATAAAATGCATTATTAAGTGGATAAAGTACATTCCAGGAAGCGGCGGCGTGCGCTGGAAAATGGATCTGCATGTTAAACTGTTGAAATGAAGTGAGGCCTCACAGCAGCGGCGCATTTCTGACACATTTGTTGCTGCCAATCAAACAGCCCAGGGCCTTTTGTTTACATGCTTGTGTGTGTGATTGCTTTTTTGCCCGCTGGTGTGAACTCATAATGTTTTGAGGTCAACCGTCCTGGTTCCTGCAGCTCAGGAACCATTTTACAGCTCCACAACAGCAGCAGCGTATATTTTATGAGTGTAAAGTACGCCGACTGCTTCCGCCACCGCCAAGGTGAGTGGGGAGGACGCGTGGGCGGGAGCGTGTGAGAGGAAGATTATTGAACCCCCACCAGCACTGCAGAGATTATTCCCCTGATTGCAGCCTGCAGAATGACACAGAGGAAGGACAGAACATGGTTCTTTGATTAACCGGTTTGAAGTTTACTGTGATTGACATCTCAATTCTTCATTCACTTAAGGTGGAATGAAACGAAACGACTCCTCAGCACCATTGAAGAATTCCACTGGTAGTTATACCAACGGCATTGTGTTGCTAAGGTACAGGAGGACAGTTCTGGCGCCCACGGGCCTGAGGGTCGTTATGTTTGTGTCGCTGGGTGTTCGCTGGGGGTGTCTGTTACTGTGGTGCAGCCTTAAGACACGCTGCTGTCCTGCTCCGTTTTCCTTTGAATGTGACATCGGGGACTGATGCAGAAAGATCATCTGTTGAGCCCCGCCCACTGACACCCGATCAGGTGTAACTGCAAAGGGACTTCAGGGAGCAATCTTTTCCTGTCGTCTATAGATTGTTACTGACACACACACACACACACACACACACACTAACAGCTCTCATGACGTCCATTTTTCTGTGCAGACTGAATTGTGTGTGTTGTTTCTCCGTAGAGGGAGATGGTGTACGCCCCTCAGGACTCTTCACCTAATCGCCGTCTAAGCAACCCCCCCATGTCTTCCCAGCACTCATCGTCCTCCGCCTCGCCTCCCCAGGGCTCGCCCTCCCCGCGCCCGCCTTCTGTACAGCGGTGGCAGACCATCCTCCTATGCCGGGCCCCCCCACCACACCCACTCCCTGCCACACCCCCACTCCCAGTCCCACCACTCCTCCCCCCACCAGCAGCCACAGCTCCACCAGCCCCATCACAGCCAGCCGGCCTTCTGTGCCTCCTCCAGCGCCATCCTGGAGCGGCGGGATGTGAAGCCCGATGACGAAATGGGCGGATCCAGGAGCATGGTGCTGCTGCGGGGAGACGATCGTGGAGGCGGGGGGATCTACGCCGACCCCTACCCTCTGGGCCCTGACGCTAACAGGCTGAGTCTTGCAGGAGGGCCTCACTCCCCCCTCCCTACCAGGGCGGACCCCTACGGGTCCTTATACCGCCGCGGAGGAGGAGGCGGCTCAGTGCGATCACTCACTTCCTATTCAGCAGCAGCTCTACAAGGAGAGCTGATGGACAGTGGGACGCTCTACAGACCTGGAGGACCGCTTTACAACGACGCCTATGCAGCGTCTATGTTGGCGATGGGCCTGCGGGTGCCACCGCCCTCCTCCCCACAGAAGATACCGGACATGAGGGATTCGTACTCTGGCACCATGCCTGCTCGGGGATCTCCTGGGAGACAGAGCCTGCGCAGGGACTCTGTGACCTCATCTGTGTTTGGGGACAGCCCCAAAGCCAGAGGGCAGACTTCCAGTTTGGGTCTCACCTCCGAGCAGCTGTGTCTGATGGCTGGTACAGGTGGGGAGGGGGGAACCGGCGGCGGGGGCTTCAATTCACCTCTTCTGGGGAACGAGACAGAGACCAGGTAGTTTAAGGTCGTGCCGAACGTGTTCATGCTCTCATGTCGTGATGTAAACAAACATTTGTAGACATCTTCCATCTTCCAACAAACACACTGAGTCCTAGAATCGGTTGTCTGTAGGGAGCGAATGGAGGCGATGGAAAAACAGATCGCAAGTCTGACCGGACTGCTGCAGCGGGTTCTGAGCAGAGCACCGGAGGCAGAAAGCCCGTAAGACACGCACACACACACACACACAGTCCTCGCTGGGTGAGGAGCTCTGAGGTGAGGATAGGATATTTATGTGTTAATGTGGCAGAAACATTTCAGGTCTCACGTCTGTCCGACGTGCTCCGATCGAGTCAGTGCCGTTCATCATTTTAATTAATATAGATAAGTTATGTAAAACGTCAATGTCTCATCTCACAGTGATGGTTCATGTTTGAAATAGAATCCATTTTGGATTATATTTGTGCTGTCCCAATATCTGTTCACGTTTTGCGCCCTGCAGGGAGAAGATGGAGTCGGCCAGTGACTGCTCAGGAACTGACCGTAAGTGTCAGACGATCTCTCTCCGTCCGTCACATCACTGCACACACACAAACGGCGCTCCTCCTCCTCAAACTCAGCTGCTGCGCTTTCATTTTCTCTGCATAATTCTTGAGCAGTCCGTGGCGGTACGTGTCGGCTGCTGCTGTGTGTAACCGCTGCTCATGCTTCTTGTTTTAGCTGGACGAACTAAAAAAAAGAAAGGTAGCTATGTGTCCCTGACGTGTTCCTGTTCCCTTGTCCACCCATCAGTGTTCTGTACGCTGTGTCGGACCCCCATTATGTGTCCTCATGAAGGCTTGAACCTTTGTCCTCATTGGTTTCCTTCTCCTCTCCTCTGTGTGTGTTTGGAGTTGCATTAAAGCAGGAAAAGACCTTTTCCTCCTCTGGGAACTGGAGATGCTCCAGCGTCTGGTTCCAGGTCTCCCCTTGTGGACAGACGGCTAACTAGTTAGAAGAGTGGTGGATGGATAAAGAGAACAGAATACAGGACGTTTGGGGTCAGGTGATGTTCACCGTCAGCAGATGATATCTCTGATGGACCTAGGGCTGGGTTGGGGTTAGGGAACGTACGTGTCCTGGAGTAGTCGTAGTGACTCCCCAGCGTGGACACTGTTGGTGAGACGACATCTGACGACATTTGTCCCGACTGATGCAAAACGGATGTATGGGTTTGTTTTGTTCACCTTCCAATGCAACTCGGAGGATGTTTGTCCTCTTGTCCCTCTGTCTTGTTCTGCATGACAAAGCGCCCTGGCGTCCATGTCTTTCAAAGAGCAAGTCGGACAAACTGCTGCAGACTCTTGGACAACGTGAAAATGCACTTTTCACTAGAGACCCTGTTTGTCCTGTGTATCATCGACTGTGACCCCCACCCACGGCTCAGATAGAACTTGTCCTGAACCATCAGCTGATCGGTCCATCCTGTAACCCCGCCTCTGTCCGACTGAAATTCATTTGTCTTCAGGAGATTCGCTGAACAAGTTCTATTAGAGCATTAAATGGAACAACAAGCACGAAATACCGAAACAGCTGCTTTTTGGTGTGCAGCTCTGACGCCGTCCGCCCCCTTGGCGCTGATGCCGCCGCCGCTGTCCGGCGCCAACCAGCCGGTGCCGGTGTCCCGTCTGCAAATGCAGCTTCACCTACAAGGCCTGCAGCAGAACACCATCGCTCTGCGCAAGCAGCTGTCGCAGCTGCGCAACATGCAGGTGTGAGATTGTTTGTCTGTCTGGACGACGAACCAGAGAAAAAAAAAATAAAATTCTCAGACTTCTTCTTGTCACGTGGTGTCCCAGCTAGAGAACCAGGACTCGGTGCTGTCCCTGCTGAGGCAGACGGAGTCCGAGCTGAGCCTCATGATGCTGGACGCCATGCGCACCCAGGAAGACCCACTCCAGAGACAGCGCCTGCTGGTGGAGGAGGAGAGATTGAAGTACCTGAACCAGGAGGAGCTGCTCATCCAGCAGCTGCAGTGAGTTCCACATCCACGGGGACTCCATTCCCTCAGACGCCTGACATGTTGAGTGCCTGGACGTTGGTCCTCCACAGTGACCTGGAGAAGTCTGTGGAGGAGCTGCAGAGGAACTCGTCGGTCAGCCATGGCCTGGTGACAGAGCAGGACGTGGAGCAGAAGAGCAAAGAGCTGAGGATGCTGGGAGAGACGCTCACGGAGCTGAAAAGTAAGTGTGTCAGCGTCAGCGCATCAGGATGGGAGGCAGCTCTTCGACACGGGACGACAAGAGTCAACTCGTCGAGTTCATAGATTTGAATACTTGTCTCGGCCTTTGTTTTGCTTTTATTATTCATATAGTCTATGTTGCTGCCGGTCATGTTTAAATTCCTGATAGACCAGTCACTGCCGTAGAGCTGTGTGTGCAGCGCGTCAAGGTGAGATGAATCCGTCAGATGAGTCGTCTTTGACTTTAATTGATGTTAATGAAGTGATTGGTTTAGCCTCTTGACCCATTTGCTGCCGCCACTCACCATCCTGAATGTTAATTGACTTGTAGCTGCGGTGTGTATGTGTGTGTGTGCGCTCCTGAGCGAGGGGCTTCTCCACCACCACAGTTCCAAATGCCACTAACTCTCATCCCCCCTCCCCCTCCCTCCCATCCAGACCAGTTCCCCAGCCTGCAGAGTAAGATGCGGGTGGTGTTACGGGTGGAGGTGGAGGCTGTGAAGTTCCTGAAGGAAGAGCCTCACCGCCTGGACGCGCTGCTGAAGCGCTGTAACACCATGAGTGACGCTCTCAGCACGCTGCGCAGGTATGCAGCACACCTCAGCCTACCTAGACTCCATCCTAGACTCCATCTCCAGCCTCTGTCATGGCTACACAACGGAGCCACACTGTTCACGCCACTCGGAGACTCTGAGGGCGACTGATCCGGGCATGAGACCATTAGACAACGTGTTGTATGTTCCTGGAAATCATTGAAAACATCCCATCCATCCTTTGGTCTGACAGACATCTGAAGGCGGAATTCACTCATCAATGATATTTGTTATTAGCTTGGCTGCAAAAATTCAACTTAGACGACAATTCTAAGAATGTTTGTAATCAAATTGTCCAATGTCTTGTCATAAAAGCTCTTTACACTTAAGAAAGTGCAAAATCATCTAGTCCCACTGGCAGATTTTCTTACTTTAAGTGAAAATTTGCTTGTAAGAAGTGAAGATTGTCTCAAAACTAGTCACTTTTTCAGGTGATGTGTCGATTAGAAATAACGATCGATAAGAAATGACGATTCTTCCTAAGAATCGGTGGAGTTGAACGTCGGCAGTGTTGTTGTGCTGTGTTGTCTCTCTAACACCGCCAGGACCTTCATGGTGTCCTGTGTGTATCGTAGTCTTTTGTGTCCCTCCTACATGTGCAGACAAGTCACCGAGGGCGTGTGGAAGGGACCTGACGATGTCTCTGGCCAATCCCAGAAGAGAGCGGAGGAAGCGAGCCGCAACTCGGACCTGAACATGTTGAACAGCCCGCCGCTCAGCCTCACCGACCTCAGCACCAGCGCCGGACTGGCCAACTGGATGCCCGTGTCCGCCGTTGACGCAGACGCCACAGGCCCAGAGCAGGACCTCCAGCCTCCAATGACCTTCAGGAACCGGGTTCTCGACGAGCTGCCGAGTCGGCGTCCCGCTGATAAATCGGTGTCGGCTGAAGTCAGACTGGTAATCAGCTGCTGGTCCTGGACTTGAATACACACGTGTTCCTGCTCATCACTGGTCTGTGTTTACTGACAGGCGGCGGAGAGGGACTGGGAGGAGAAGCGAGCCAGCTTGACCCAGTTTAGTGCGCAGGACATCAACCGTTTGCTGGAGGAGACGCAGGCGGAGCTAATGAAGGCTATCCCAGACCTGGACTTCGCTGCCAAGCACATCAACAAACCGGCTGTGCCCCCGAAGCCGCAGATCACCATCCCGATAACCTCCACCACAGCGACGTCCTCACCCTGTGGGACCAGCGGGATGTCCACCGCCACCACCACGCCCAGCACGGAGCAGTTTCCGGGCAAAGTGCAGCTGGCCGCCCAGAAGCTGAACAGTCTGGAGGGGGCCGGTTCACACCGAGGGTCCGGTGAGCTGCCGCTCAGGGGGTTTCCCTCTCTGAGCGGTTCCAGGTGACTCACGCTGTGGCGTCGGTGTGTTTGCAGTGGATCTCAGCTTGGCCAGGTACCGCACAGAGAAACCCTCCAAGTCGCCGCCTCCGCCGCCACCTCGCCGGAGCTTCCCCTCGGTACACGGTCTCACCACCAACCGAACCGGGGAGGTCGTCGTCACCAACAAGAGTGCGAGGGTGAGACACGCTCGGGTCGACGGACCGGCTTTGTCCGCGGAGACGTCACTGTCTGTCCTCGGTCTGTGAAGGTGGAGGAGGACGGAGACCTGCCCAAATCTCTTGTCAAGCTGAGGAGGACCCCGTCCGACGCCCCGCGCCCCGCCTCGACCCCACCTGTGATCGCTGCGTCGGCCATTCAGGACGAGGACGACGAGGAGAAGATCATCGCAGAGCTGGAGGTGCGTCGTTCTGAAGTGGACTTCCTTTAGTTGTGCTGGTGTTGCGTCATTTGTGTCATAATGTTTGTGTGCCACAACAACAAAGGTATTTCAGAGAACGCCTGTAAACAATCACAAACGGTGCAGCACCCTACCAAAGAACCCCCCCACCTGCACCTTTGGGTCCCCGGGCAGAAAGGTAACCTCTGCCCACTGTGACCTCTTGTTTCTGCAGCTTCACATTCTTCAACCTTCCGCACTCACTAACTCACTGAACGCCAGAGAAAAAGCCCGAGAGCCCTCTGGTCGACCTTTCCTACACCTCAGTCTGTTGAACACTGACTTTCCAACTAACCGTTGACGTCCACTTTTCTTTTCCTCTTACCTTCTGATGACTTCATGCACAGGTTTGTCGCGGTTCTAAATGTAGGCGACATGATGATGATGTCATTGCTTCCCTGCAGCTCCTGACAGCGCTGCTGACACATTTGGTCATGTGAAGACGTTTTGTCTTTGCTGGAATTATCACACTCCGGCAGAAAGCAGGTAGCTGTCAGAGTAGAGGACAGCTCGAGTGGAAAATCTGTTTTTTTTTCACGTGTCTGTGTTACATCCTGCTGCTTATTTTACTCACTGAAGCATTTCAAGGCCAACGGTATCGTCCGAAGTTCCTGCCAGCATTGATTAATGCCTGCAGGATGAAAATAAGAGCTGAATATAGGTCATTTCCTTTCATGAATGAATATTCTCATCATGATGATGTAACGTGTAGAAAGAACCGCAGACACCGAGGAGGGAAAAAGGCAAAGATGGCAAACAGGCTGAATTCAGATTTCTGTGTTCTCAGATGGGTTCGTACGTCTTTATGTTTGATGGTCTTTGTGTCGAATGACTCTAATTTGCTGACGTGCTCGCGCCCACAGAACAGCACCAACTCTCCGGGGCCGATGAAGGGGTCAACCGTGGCCGCCAGGCTCAAACACCTTCAGCAGGGCAGCTTGGAGCGGCCGAAAACTCGCAAGCAGAAGGAAGATTTCCCCAAAGTGCAGAGCCAGCAGCAGGTATTCCACTTCTAAACTGCTCGGTCTGACTCCCCTCTGTCACTCCTGAGGACCCCACGTGTGGGTCCGGTCAGCTGACAGCAAGCACACAACCACATGGGGGCGCTCACGTCACAAACTCTTACCAGTTCTTCGTGTGTCTTTGACATTTGGATCTAACGTAGCAAAACGAGTTCTTCATATGTGGAGGTCTTGGTGGTGCTTGTGACTGACCAAACTAACTTTATTATCATCTTAAGATGCATCTCATGCCGCCTTTGTGCGACGCCATCTTCAAACGACGCCACGGAATGATTCCAAATCTCAAGGTTGCAGTGAGATTTCACTATGATCCAGCTGTATTTTCCCTCCCTTTCATCTCTCTCTCTCTCCCTCCGTCTCTCTCTGTCTCTCTTTTTCTCTTCATCCAATTATTACCACACGCCGCTCTTCTCAGCGCTCATCCTTTGAGTCTGAAGGTGAACAGGCAGGCAGCGCTGCAACAGCAGTTTGTACTCGAACCACCACCGACCCGGAAGCACACGGTGTCTATTCCTCCTCCGTGTGATCGACACACTCAACTGATGAACAGTTTATTTGTGCCACTGATATATTTTACGTTGAAAATCATCTGCTTTCATTCCTGTGATCCCCGCTCTCTGATTGGACGTCCAGCCGATTACATCCTGTTGAAAAGGTGACTTTGACGTGATCTCGTCACGTGACTAGAGGTCCATTTTACGTTAATAATACATAAAAAAGAAACACACTGGGATTGTATTCGTAAAAAAAACAGGCTAAATTAGCCGTCCAGTTTATGTTCATGCTGATCATGACAAGATAAGGAAGTTGCATTGGTCAGTTCAACCAGGCCCAAATTTAAAACAACAGAAAAACTGTACAAATAGTATTTAATGTTTTCACTGCTAAAATCTAACTGACGTGAACTGACACAGATAATCCCGATTACCACAACCAGCTTTTCTTTAATGAACTGGATTTAATGTATTCACACCCCTCTGGTAGTGTGTTGGCTTATTATTGAACTCACTGTTGCCCCCTGCTGTCTGGAGAATAAATAGCCTTTTCGTTCCTACGCACAAAAACTTTAATGCGATTTAATATTTAAACGAGGGAGGGTCGCTCTCCTCAGACTGTGTATGTGTTTGGGGGGAGGATTAAACTGTGAAGCGCAGCCATTTAAATGTGAAGCTCCACTCGTCTTATCTGCTCCTGCAGATGCTCCAAGCCGCCTCTGACCTGCTGCGCGAGCCGCCACTGACCCGTCGGTGGCTGCAAACGACAACACATCCAGCCCGTCTCAATTCCCCAGATCATCCTTCGTCATTTCTGAGCTGCACGACTCCATTAGATCCTGAAACCGTCCTGAGTAATTGATAAACTCAGATGGATAATTTATTGTACTCATTAATATTCACTCCTCAGATATAAATGTGTAAATACGCCTTCTAGAGTTTTACTTCTGCAGGAGTTCTCAGCAGCCCAGGCGTCGGCAGCAGGTTGTGACTTTGACAACACCCCCATTAGCTTTAACAGCAATTAGCACATGGCTGACATGGCTGACCTCCACTTGACATGGCACCGATGCCATCTGGGCGAGTTTCTTCCTCCGCAAACAACATTAGTATTCCTGGCTGCTTCATTCTCCGCTGGTCTGAATAGAAATGTTTCATCTTGTCACCTGGAAAAATATTTTGTTTACCTGTCTTCCTCCGTTAATATCAGTTCCTGCCAAACTGCCAGATACCCTGTTTATTTATGACAATTTCACGCCCGCGTAAACATCCTTCGGCCACTTCCTGTTTCGACTCTGACCTCCTGATGTGCTGCTGGGACGGATCAGTTCTGCTTTATTCAACATGTCACGCGTTAATGCCCAGAAAGAGAAGCATTGGAGACCTCCTCTGTCGTTGTTTCCTCTCCTCACGCCTGCTCTTCCCATTCCACCTCATACCTTCTCCATCCTCTACTTTTGACTCCTGTTTTTCTACTTGTACTTCTTCCCACCCTCCCACCTTGACTCCTACATCCTCGTCCCTTCTCCAATGGTTCCTTCTCGTTTCCTCTCCTCACTCCTCTGCCTGACATTTCATTTGTTCTTCCTGCGGAGGTGAAGAAGCTGGGTCAGGACAGGGCTTTAGACTCGAAGCACCAAAACTCCAATCAGGAGCAGCTGATCACTGATGAAAGATGAAAGAACAATGTGCATTTGTCCGTTTGTAAAGTTTGATTTATGTCTTCTCCCTTCCCTTCACCGCTTCTTGTTTCACTACTTTTTTTTTTTTTTTTTGCTCTTAAATCTTCTCACCTGTTTTGTGCGACAGCGCTGAGCTTTTGTCGGCACTTGCTGCTTCTTGTGCTTCAGCAGAAACGCCAGTCGTCCTTCCGGCCAATCATCACGCTTCGCTGCTTCGCCCCACATCTTTTTGCTCCGCCTTTGTTTTTCGCTCTCTTCATTCTTTCTGCTTCTCAGGTCTCAGCCGGACTAACGAGTGAGTACTTGGATCATTCCGGTTTCGGACTCAATCCTCGTTAAGATCTCAAAGCTGTGAGGTTTCTTAGCGGCTAGACGGTCGGTAGACAAACAGGATGTCAGGATTGATGACATCACACTATTAGATACAGTACATCTGGAGGTGACATCCTCTCATCTGACATCCTCTCGAACACGGCTCCTGTGTCATAGTTCGACACACAGCGGAGGAATAACGGTCAAACCTCTCTCTGAGCTGTTAGTAAGGTGCAGAGATGCAGCCTGTAAATAAACGGTCACACTAAAGATGGCCGAGCAGCAGCGTTTGTTACAGAGCGTGCGGAGTCATCCGGGGCCTCCAGCATTCGGACAGGACGTGACGCCTCCGGCCCGGAGCACACTACAACAGTCAGGTGGGCGTTCCTGTGCTCGGTGGTCACGCTCGTCAGCACAGCTAAACATTAGCATTTAGCATTAGGATTAGCAATCAAGAGCCAGAGGTAAACCTCCAGCACTCAGTGTGTCGCTGACAGACGTCCTTTGTCAATTTGAGGGTCAAAGCGGTTGTAATTGTCCTAACGTACAACGTAAGTGGAATTAAACCCCTCAAAACTACTTTTGCACTAATTCCGCTCAGCAGCACCCTCTGCAGGTAGAAACATGGCTACTGCTCACCTGTTCATCACTAGCTGTCGTTTTGGCCCCGTCTCTTTCCATGGAGGCAGCGTCGCCTGCGCCCATGCTATTCGGCTGTTGGGGGGTTTAGTTCCACTTTAATGTTGACCGACCAGAAATGTACATCGTGTACTTGAATGATAAACTGCGCACCAATAACTGCTGTTCGCCCTTTAAAACCTTGTTAAAAACAGTTCCTTCCAGGTACGAGCAGCAGCAGTACGAGCAGACGTATCGACCACAATATACACTGTAGTACTGCTGGTACACAAGAAAACAATGTCATAAAAATAAATGTATTCGCGTTACACAAACATAACCACGTAAGGTTTTTGAAGGAGAATTAAAACACTTACTGGAGTTGGGTTTATCATTGAAACATGCAAATGTACTTTGTTTGCTTTGTTTCTGCTGAGCGACTTGTTTGAAGACACTAGCTGATACATCTGATCTAAATACATTTTATCTGCAGCGTACGTTCATAGTTTCCTCTTTAGAACGTCAGAGATGAAGCTGCTGGGAGTAAAATATCTTCACACTGAGTGAAGTGAATATTTGTGGCAGACATAAAATCACTAGCAGGTGTTTTTACGTCTGGAATGTATCAGTACTAAGACAACAGAAGATATATCATATGTGTTTATTTGTTTCAAAGAGATTTAACGTGTAAAAAAGAGAAAAAAACCCATCATCTATGTTTTATATAATCAAGCTTTTTTTGTATTTTTATACTTGAAGACTCATGTGACACATCGATTCTGTAAATTATAATTTGAAAGATGTTCTATTTTTTTCCACCACCGGTAAGAAGCAGCAGGACTGATGGAGGCTTGTGACGTACCGCCACATTATTAAAGCACATACTCCGTAAGACGATCACCTCGCTTTGATGCGACGCCCCATTTCGTAGCTGTTCCCCTCTATTATATAACCAATGATGTAACGACTACAGTTTATTCCTGAATGTGTGTTTGTGGACGTTTGGATTGTGTAGATAAATGATATATTCCCCAACTGATTTTACGTGAGGTTTTATAAAAAAACAAATGGCATGCAAACTGTAAACATTCCTGGAAATCTGCACGCTGGGTCAACACAGATCATTTTACTGTCAAGAATTCTGTGTATACTTGTGAGTGTATGATAGAAACAAATGTACAGTAACATAGATTTTTGTATTCTGGTCAAAAGACGGGTCGCCGAAGTCTGAGCAGAAACAGGTGGTGGTGATTGGGGACAATGTGAATGAAGCTTTGAAGCAGATTTGTCTCCGGTGTGCGAGTGATGCTTGCTGTGTGCAGTACGTATTGTTTGTGACTCGTCCAGAAGAATGGAAAATGCTGTCCGTATAACTAACGGTACAAAAACACCTCGCAACTTTGTGTGTGGAAAGTTTAAAAAAAAAAAAAAAAGTTGCTGCTTCGTGTGAGAAAAATCAATCGATCTAAAAAATGGTTGCTGCTTTTTTTTTGTACGTTCCTGTTGTGTTTTTGTGACAATAAAAGTGACCCTCTTATACACGACGAAGGTCTTGTCTTTCCTCAACTGAAACACTTCCACTGAGATGGGATTTATGGTTCTTTGAAGGGAGCTGGATCCCAAGGAGCCGTTCCATTCAAAGAGCAACAACACTAAACACTGGTTCTTAGTTATATTTGTATTTTCAGTAGAACTGAACCAGATGGAGGACATGATGCACCTGTAAATGCAAACTGTACAACTCTTCCTGGTAAAAGAACGTCCAGCAGACAAGACGGTGACTCGGTTCGGATCATTCGTTTAAAGAACCGTTCAAGAGATCTGACTCATTCATGAACGTCACATCTCGACTCTGTGGCTGATCAGTCATGGGTGTTAAATGATGTAGAACATGAACTCAGCACGGTATAAAACGTTTTATTAGTCGCAAGGCAAACATACCTATTGTTACACTTCAGTATTAAAAATAATTTCATTATATTACAAATCTCGACTATCATTTGAGACACAAAGATGAATATTTCACTGAAGTAATAATGAAGCTGATTAACCTTGTTAGAGGTTCTACTGAAGAACTGGTCGTCCGGATTAGCTCGTCCAGGACGCTGGTTAGCATCGCGTGCTTCACTCTTTTTCAAAGCACTCCAAAGTCGTCGCGTGAAAAAGTTTGTGTGAAATGTTTGACGTGCTGCAGCTCGCTGTCGTGCACGTCACCCGCGCGAACACTCTGTGAAGCTGGCTGCAGCGTTCAGTGGAGTCTGTCAGAGGGAGATGTCGGAGGAAACCTGCAGCTTCTGTCCAGGTTTCCACTTGGCGCTGCGCCGGCCGCCATCCGCCCGTCTGTAGGGCTGATTCCTCAAGTCTGTGAGGAAGCAACAAAGGGGCTGAGCTGAAAACAGCTGACGGACACAAACTTCTGGGGAGGTTTTCCTGAAATGCTTGTGGAACTGCTGTTTTTTGGGGGATGGCTACATTTTTACTGATAAAAGAAGGAAGGTGTTACTACAAGGCTATGACGGAAAATACACATGCATTAACCTGATCTATTATCTCTATCTCTTATCACCATCGGTACGTTCAACAGCGGTTGACGATGATATGAGCTGGGTAGAAAACACGGAACCACAGAACGGAAGAGAAGCAGAGTACCGAGGATCTAAGATGCGGCGTCGTCACTGAAGTCACAGAGGAGACGGGACGAACGCCTGCCAGAGCGCGCCGTGAAGGGCACAGACTTTAGAGCTGAAGAGACGCACGGGGAGGGAGAAAGGAGGGAAAGATGACTGAAAGACAGGCCAGGAAAAGGGAAAACAGTCAAAGAACAAAGAACAGGAGGACAAGTGTGTTCAAGGTGGGCAGACGGACAGATGTCAGCTTTAAAGGAATAGTTCCACTTTTATCTCCTGCGGTTGGCCTGGCTCAGCACCAGCAGCCTGGTGTTTCAACAACATTAGCAGTCAGTTGTTACACAAACGCACAAGACCGGACCTGGAAGGTTAAAAGCCAACTGATGGCTGAGAAGATTTCTGAGAGTGAAGTGTCAAAGCATTCGAGGTGGAGTTAGGAAGCTGGAGGCGGTGTGTACCTGTGATGATGTCCTCGATAGCGCCGTCCTTCCCCTCCCGGACCAGAGGGGACACCTGCCTCCTCTTCAGCTCTGCTATCAGGTCCATCTGGGGCAGTTTAGGCATCACAGAAACCTGGAACACGAGTCAGGTCCGACGTCCGTTAAAACGTGATTTGCTGCCATGTTGGACCTGTCAGTCAGTGGCTGGCGACCACGAAATATGAAGTGAGGGTCGGTCTGCAGGAAGTCACCTTCTGCCCAGTGAGTTCGGACTTGGTCGGCGATGACAGAGCTTCGTCGTTCAGCGGTTGTTGTTTCACCCTCCGCTCGTTCTCCAGCTCGGCTTTCTGCCCGACATGAACACGAGAGGTGACGAGCCGTGCTGCACGTCTGCAGCCCGTGGGCGAGGACGTTCTGCGTCTCTGACCTTGTACTCTTTGATGAATCTTACAAACACTGGGAAGAACACGGAGGGCGGCGTGCTTTTCGAGTTCTCTCCAAAGTACTCCACCGCTGAGTCATAAACATCCTGGAGAGGAGAATAATGGCCAGTTTCCAGACAGGACCGGTGCGTTTGGGCTTTGACCACCAGATACTTTACCTGAGCCGTTTTTCCGTCAGCTGTGAGCGAGTGAAGTAAATCTGCGTTGCCGCTGAGGAACGTCCGTAAGACAGGATTGTCCTTTTCCACGGAGAACTCCCTCCTGGTCCCCTCCATGCCTCGCTCCAGAGCTCGGAGGTCCTGCAGAACACTGTCGAGAGAAACTGAAAGAAAGAAAACAGCAGTTTAAGAAGAATTTCGACTTTGATTTTAGACAGGGATCCAACTGCTTCTTGAGTGTTCCTCAGTACCCAGCGCTGCTCTCTCCAGGAAGTGCAGTTCGCTGTAGAAGGTCTGGACCTGTGGGTATTTTTCCTGGATGATACCCACGATGAAATGCAGCAGTGTCTGCTGGCGGTCTGTCGATTTGGTGTCGAGCAGCTGGAAGACAACATTTCAGGTGTTTCGTCTGGACCGACAACTTGAGAAACATTATGGAAACGTTTCGCTCACCAGATCCAAACTCTGCAGGCGGAAGCCGTACGCCGCCCCTCGCTTGCTGCTGTTCATGTAGTTTCCAAACGCCAAGATGATCTGAAGAACAAACCGTCACGACGGCATTCGACGCTAAGAACAATTCCTTCCACGGCTATGAACACTGGTTTGTGTTTATGATACGGTTTGACAGCAAAATACACACTAACTTACAAATAGACAAATACAAAATAAAACACTTCTCACAGCTCTCACCTCGAGAATTTTCTTCAACTTGTCGGACGATTTGATCGACACGGAAGCGGCGATGATGGCGTCAAGTTGCTGCCATGTAATGAATAAATGAAATAGAGATATTTTATTTATCATGCCTCTGTGCATTGGTTTCAGAACAAAAGTCCCCTGTCGTCCTCACGGGCTGAATCAGCTGGACGCTCTCGGGGAAATTGCCCATGAAGGTGAGCGTGCTGATGCGCTGCGGAAGCCGTGGGATCTTGCTGAAGTGCACCATGAAGCGGTCCTCCTCGCTGAGCTCGCCCAGGGGCCTGCCCTCACACTCGTAGCTGTGGATGAGCTTCATCTCATACTCTGTGGGGATGAACCGCTCCAGCAGCTCCAGGAAGTCCAGACTCAGCGCTCTCAGGTTGTACCTGTGGGGACAGGTTCAAACATCTGTAATACAAAACATGGTATCCACCTGGAAGATGTCCAAAAGAAAAAATGGACGTACGTCTCGATGGCGGCGCAGATTTCAGATGCAGCCATTCCTTCCTTGCGCAGGGTGATGGCCAGGTTTTTGGCCCTGTTGGGCTCCATCAGACAGACTTTACTGGGTGCCTGTTTTAGCCTCAGCGTGCCCACATCCACAGCGGGGGTCTGGGCTTTGGTCTTGAACTTCTCCTCAAAAGCAGCCATGTTCAGCTCCTGAAGAGAAACGGCAGCGTTCCGACAAAGGTTCTGTCACCGTCGTTTAAAAAATCTGGTCAAACCTCTAAGACGTGTTCATCGTCCAGCTCGTTGAAGATGGTTCCTGCCACCTGATTGGATTTCAGCGCCTGCCAGTTGAGTAGTGGCAAGCGGTATTTGGTCTGGATGGGCTTCTTCTTTTTACAAACTATCAGAAAGCACAGAAACTGAACGCAAGGAGAAACGCTTTATCCTAAAGGTTTGCTCAAAAATTTCTTCTGATACCAGAGCTGCCGTCAGTGACGTTCTCCAAAGCCGGGAATTGGACCACTTTCTGGAAGAGGTGGCAGAGGGGGTGGAACAGCAGGAGTAGGAGGAAGAGGAGGAGCAGGAGGAGGAGCAGGAGGAGGAGGAGGAGGAGGGGGCGGAGGAGGTGGAGGCGGAGCTTGTATTCTGGCTGACTGAGAAGGACCATCAGACAGTGGAGGTGGGGGCTCTGACAGTTCATGACCGGGTTCTGATTGTCCTGCAGCTGGGGAAACAATACCGATGATCTCAGAAACCTGTACAACTGACGAACGGCAAGGTTACTACGAATGTTTTGTACTATGAGTACATAATTCCAACATATGCAACGTAAAATGTGCTGTGAAACAGACAAGAACAAACAGTGACTTTCAGCTTGTGGACACTTCTGACCTTCCTGGGCCACGGGCTGGACCACAGAGACCACCTGAACGTTCAGGTGACCAGAGGAGGAGCGCTCCATTCGGACCAGACCCTGCTCCACCAGAGCCTGAACTTTGACCTCCAGCTCCCTCAGCGCCTCGCTGGATCTGTCCACGTCCCGCTTCCTCTCTCTGTCCATCTCTCGTTCCAGCTCTCGCTCTCGTTCGCACGATTCACGTAGACTCTCCTATGACACACCGACACTCGGTTCGAGGTGGAGTCAGCAGGTGTCACAGTCATGTGACGCAGACACAGAACAAATACCTTCAGCAGCTCCACCTCTTTGGTGCTCTGAATCAGCTTCGTCTCCAACTCGGACAGCTTCTCGGCCGCTTCCTTCTCGCTGTCCTGAAGTCTGCTGCTCAGCTGCGCGCAGCACAGCACGGCGGTTCAAGCCCCCCACTGCCTGCGTGTGAGGCGGGAACATGCGTACATCAGCATGAGACTCACCTGTGCGTTGTGCTCCTGCAGCTCCTCCATGTGTTCCAGCAGGGCGTTCTTGGTCTCTGCATCCTCCAGCAGAGCTCCCACGTCAAACACGTTGTCCAGGTAGGCCTGAATCTGCACCAGCAGCCTGTCGCTCTCTGTCAACTTTAACCTCTACACAGAAGAGGAGAACAGAGTTTCAGTCGGGACGGCGAACACGTCAGCGGGTTCAGTCGTCAGCGCGTCAGAGCACCTCCAGGTACTCGTCCAGGCCGTGATGAGTGAACTCGTACTGGAGATGAACTCTGAAGTTCATGTTCTCCACAGAGTGGACCACGATGTTGATGAACTGCATACAGGCCACCTGGTGGACAAACAGAGAAATATACATGTTTATTATTATGGATTAATCAATAAATAACCAACTACCAAATGAATCATTATCTCTTTGGTTTTGATGAAATATTGCAGCTTATTAACTGCTATTTGGATGTCATCTAACTTCATTTTGTCTGCATTTTCACCATTTTCTGACACTGTACAGACTAAACTCATCAATTCATGGAGACATGGCTGTATAGGTTGATAGTTCATGACAATAGCCTCCTACAGGTACAAAATTAATCACGTAAAAAAGACAAATAGGATAAAAAAGGGCAAATGTCTGCCGTCAGTCAGATGGAGGTGCTGGAATGAGATTACTTCTGTCCAGGAATCACCACAGAGGTACATTCCCGTGCAGCTCTACCATGAAGTCGATGTTGCTGTCTTCACTGCAGAAATAATCCATGAGCTTCTCAAAGCGACTTTTCTCCCCACACACCTGGAACACAGAGATATCAGGTGACAGCTGGTGTTTGTTTCTTGTTCTGTTGTGTATTCATGGAGCGTCATTTTCTGCTTGTGAACACACGGGGGCAGCAGTGAGCTCATCTGTAATCATACCCACGCACCATCTATTTACTTATAATGCTGAAATTTCCCTTCAAGGATCAACAACACAACTTGTAATAACCCACGTGTTCATGCAGTTACTGGACGTCTGGCTGCAGGAATCTGTGTGTTTAGTTTGTATTCTCAGACAAATAATAACAGCCTGCATTGTGCACAATAATTACTGCAACACACAGTTTAGTGTGTGTCTGCATTCCGACATACCATGCACACAAATGTGCCTCGTTCAACACATCCTTATCTGGTCCATTAGCAGAGGTTTGTTCCCATTTGCTGCCCTTTACTCATTTCCTCGTCCTGTACTGCTGAATAATGCAGCACCGACTCAGGACACACAAGACAGCTCATGGCTCGGTGCCCGACCGCCTGCCTCCACTTCACGAGCACGTCCACCATCTTCCTCCTCACATAGAAAAAGGAGAGACGCCGCTCTGTGGGAGCTGACGCACCAACCCACACAGGAGAAACGGACATTTCTGATGGTTTCATCGTTTCCGTGGCAACATATCCACATTTTTCTGTTTGATTAACAAACATTGACATTTTTTACAGTAAAATGAGAAGCTGTTTCTCTGACACCTGTGATCCTCCATACCTTGTCTTTACTTTCAAGTCAAACTGAAAGAACACTGGAATGAAGTCAAAGAAAAGTCAACTCTGATCCTCCAGCGACTCAAACACACTTCATTTGAATCAGAGACTTGAGTCACTTGAATCTTTGGCGGCCTGCCCACGTTTGTTCTGACATCTTTTAATAGAGATGCCTCTTTTAGGTTCCTGCTCCTCTCTGCCGCTGTCACTGCAGGAGGTGATCTGCTCACCACAGTTGCTGCCTCCTCAGGAATCGACGAGTGACAACCACAGAGAGGTCAGAGGCACCTCGACAAGTGTTTGACGTGTTTACACCGCTCGTCGTCTGGAGCGGGGACAACTGGACGGAGCAGCTGACGGGGACGGGTCCGGTCCTCCCTAACCTGCTTGTTAAGGCTTTAAACTTGACTGGTATGTGGGACAATAATACAGTTTCTATTTTCAAACCAAAGATCCGCTGACCAATAATATCCGAATGTGTCTGGCGTCAACCCCACTGACACAAATGGAGCTCAAACATATGAGCATCATCATCTTTGGACTTTAGAGTCGTCTGCAGCTACAAAGTTTGACGGGCCTCTATTTTTACTTCCTCTCCTTAGCTTTGACATTTGTCTTTACTCGCTTTTATTTCTATTTGAGGAGTTTTTTCTTTTCTAAAGCACTTTACAGGTTTTTACTCATTATGCTTCCATTTGTTCTTTTGACAGCGCTTTGGTCCACTGTTGTTTAAAAGCGCCTCACAAGTAAAGTCGGATTGGACTGGAGATCAGTGTGGCTTCAGGATGTCTGACCTCTTTGAAGTTGTCAAAAGCCGAAAGGATGATGTCATGGCCGCCTCTCACCAGACACACAGCGGCCAGGAGCTCCAGCACCAGCGCCTTGGTCCTGAGTTGTTCAAAGGCAAACACACATTTCTTTTAGTGGAGCTATGGGGTCTGTGAGAAGTCTGTCGAAAAGTTTAAAGCCTGTCAGTTGTCTAAAATTTGTCATTTCAAAGGATGAGAACAGTCCACATCTGAAATACTAACTTCATATTAATCTAATGATTTCCAAAGTGGCACCTTCTCCATCTATTAATGATGTCACAAGGCTCCGCCTACTGATGTCACATATTTGATGAACGGGTGTGTAAAACACACGCTGCATGTGTGTGGATTCCTCATTTACATTGACACTTTTTTTTTTTTTTTTCATTTGGAACATATGAGTAAAAGATGAAATCGCTGACTCTTGCCTGGCGTTGCTGTTGTTGAGGCTGAGGGTGATCTCGTTCACGCAGCACGGATGTTTCATCACCAGATTGAAGCCAGACTGGCAACACACACACACACACACACACACACAGACACACATACACACACACACACACTGATGGTGAACAACAACTGTTATTTAATCCTCATCGCACCGCTGAGACTATCAAAGACCGAATACCTGATAATTCATGATGGCACGTAAACACATGATGCAAAGGTGAACGTCGTCTTTCTGGCTCACCACACGCGAGCTCCTCAGGACTTTCCTGCGTTAATGACAACGGTGACGAATCGGTTAGCGGTTAGCTCTCAGCTACCTTCAACAACTTCAGCCCGTGTTTACAACCGACGTGCACGGATCTCACGTCACGTACGACACAGTCGGAGATCAGCACACTGACGACGGCCTGTCAGTCGTGTGATTGAAATGTCCCTGACTTCTGTCACACTTTAACGAGTCACAGTAAAACACACACTCATGAGTGAAGTCTGCGTTGTTTCATCTGTGTTTTTACAAGTCGGTGGCTGTCGGCACCAGCGGTCCACTCACCTGGCCGTGAAGGCCTTACCGGCCTTCAAGGAGCCCTGAGTCGGCGAGTTGCTGGCACTTTGCTCAGGTCTTCAAATGATTTGTCCAGAGTTTTGTTTTTGTCTGTGGACATCATGCCGTTGTCTGAAGTCTCCACATCACCCCTGTGAGACAAAACGATGTGGTAATGAGGTAATGACTGGGTGAATGATCAGTAAGTGACGGTGAGGATGAAGGTTTCCTGTAGTTTGTGTGGTCCATGTTTGTTCATAAAGTGCGTATATATGTGTGAGAGATGTACGAAAGAAATGTACGAAGTACTTTGCTTTAATACTCACATGACAGCACAATGGGCAACGGACAGATAATCCACGAGAACATCCAAACCTTGATTCTCCTCACTGAGGAACTCCTGAGCCCAGCTGGACGGAGGCAGGGCACATAAATGGTTACTTTTATTATTATTATTATTACTTTTAAACAGTTCAAAGTCTGAGGAGCTCAGGCTGCTGATCAGCTCACAGAAACAAGACGCATGTATCAAACCAACCCGATGTGATTGGTCCTCAACGAGATCTCCAGTTCTCTCAGGATCTGAGTGGATTCGTGGACTCGTCTCTTAAACTGGGACAGAACACAGAATGTAATGTAAAGGGTAAAAAAACGGTGAAACTGATGCGTGTTGGTCGTAAACCAGCAAACAGAAACTGAACCGAGCACCTTTCGACTGACGCCACCGTGATCCAGATGACTCTTCAGCTTCTCCAGATAGGCAGATGGAGGGTTCTTGACTCTGAAGCGCTCCTGAGGACACACAGAGAAACACAGGGATTGTTAATTATATTGTGACGTTATGCTGTTAATCGATCAGGCGCTTACTTTTTAACAAACACACGTAACACACGTCAAAATTCACCTAAAAAGTACTCAATGAACAAAGACATTGACCGTCTTCAAAATACTAACTTAACTTCAAACATTGCAAATATAAAGTATGTCTTAGAATGAAAGTTGTTTGACAACGACAGGCGTTGTAATCGACAACCCTGCTGCGTGTGTGTGTGTGTGTGTGTGAGATGAGTACGACGTTTATCGAATCAGGTCATGTTCACCTGGTCACAGATCAGCTCCCACTTCTTCTCGTTGTCGTACTGACTGAGGATCTTCACCTTATCCGGAGGAAGATTCATTGTGTTCTGCAAATAAACACACAAGAAGAGAGTCTCCCTCAATAAATAAACCTCTGTATAACCCTTCTAGGTCTGAGTCCAGGCCGTGACCTTGAATGACACAAACGATGGACGTGCACTGTGACGTTCACTGCATCCTCAGCCACTACACCCACATCTACCAAGTACAGAGACATAGAACTGCTTGTATAAGCAGGTGATCTGAGCTGGTAGGTTTTATGGAACGTGCATGTCACAGTTCACATGTGGATTTTAACAAAGTACGGGTTGCAGTTTGTCTGAATATTTAACCAACAACAGTTACAGCTCACGTCTGTCACAGCTCCTTGTGTTGTTTGCTGTTGTTTACGGCTAAAAGTGACTCAACGGGGAGAATCCAGGAAACAGCGTGACAACAAACACTGGGCCCCTGCGTACTCTCAATAATTCATGACCCCGGTGTGAATGGTTTGTCTCGTAAGTCACCGGTTCAGTGCTGAGTCACACAGCGAGCCAGCGGGTGTGTGTTTTTGTCGCATCTGCTGCTGCTGACACAACATCCGTTCCTGCAGCTCGGTCTGGTCATAGACCACTGCATCCACTGACTTCCACATCCCCCTGAACCTTATCGTTAGATACGATGGGTTGTTTAGATGAATCAGAACCTGTTTCGGCTGCTGCTGCTGAGGTTAGTGTGAGCGTCTGTCATGAGGCTGATGTGGAATCACTCAGGAGTTGGGTACTTGGTGATTTAAGCCGTCATGTTTCACCACACGCTCAGACTGTGGAAGTCTATTGTATGTTTGTGTTGACTGTGAAGAACCAGACCAGGAAAATCATCAGCTATGCGGCGAACGTCACCAGCGCAGCAGATCAATGAGGCCCGATGAACAGAGAACCACTCCTGATCGTCTGTGAAACACTATTAACTTTTGTGAGGCAAAAGAGAAATACAAAAAAAACAAAAAGTTTTTTAGATGCTAACACCACTGCTGCTGCTGCTGCTGGGAAATATGCAAAATAATGTTATGTAAACCACTGAGGGAAAGGTGCTCTACATGCAGTCCATCTAAAAATGAGATGTGAGTGAGATCAGATTGATTCTCTGCAGTGAATCAGACACACACACACACACACACACACTCGCTAACTAAAATATCACAACTCATTAACTAACTAGCTGCATCAATTAATCAAATAATATAATCAAAGCTCATTTAATTTCCAACTATTCTGGTAATGAATTAAACACACACACACACACACACACAGAGCTAGTTTGTATTCAGACAGAGCGCTGTCTCCAGTAAACACAGGAGACCTGCTTTGCACACTCAGCACAGATGCGGGGGAAGACTCTCAGGTGGAAAACGCCCAGCGACGGTCTGAATAACTTTACAGTTGAACTGCTGCAGAATGACATCACTTCTGTCTGTGTTTGAAATCAGTTAGGGTCCAGTGTGTGTTACTCAGTGAGACTCAGGAGGTCGCATGCACTACCTGTGGGCAACACAAGTTAACATACAAGCATTAATATGCAAACTATGCAAACACCATGGAAAACCTGGAGGACTGTGTGTGTGTGTGTGTGTGTGTGTGTGTATTCACACCCCTCACCTTCAGGAGGGTTAGAAGAGGGGTGGGACATGTTTACTTAAGAGTCATGGTCTTGTATAACAGGTCAATGTGTGTCATGAATCTTTACCTCAGACGCGGTACATCTGAGAGGAGAACAGAGGAAATGCTGCTTATACTCCAGACAGACGTCTGGGCAGCATGTTGAACATAGCTGGGTTGACATGTCACATCTGTGTCTTCTGGTTGG
>NW_027614000.1:0-31001 GCF_965212315.1 Lampetra planeri
GCACCTTTCATACAGGTGTTGAATGGGGGACCTGACCGCGTTGTTGTTTCGGAGTGATCGGTGCTGGCTCACGCCACTACCGATTTCGCCTCTTGTGACAAAACGCCGCACGCCCGGATGCCCGCGGGTGGGCCTCCGCACGATCGTTCACAAGAACGCTGGATCGCAGAATTATGCGGAGAGAATTCTTCCTTGTCGAATGAACAAAGGAACGCCCTGCGTTCACTATTGCTACGGTACGCTGATGTTTTCAGCAGAAATGATTTGGACCTCGGCCGCACGTCGCTTTTTTCGCACCATATTGACACTGGTGCGGCACCTCCCATCTGTATGCACCCTCATCGCATGAGCCCGGCGGAAAGGGAACACGTGCGCGGAGCAGTAGATGAATTGCTGGTGGCGGTTATTATTTCGCCGTCCAACAGCCCTTGGGGCACGCCCGTCCTTCTGGTTAAGAAAAAAGATGGTGGTACGCGGTTTTGCGTTGATTTCCACCGGTTGAACAAAATTTCGGTGGCGGACGCGTACCCCTTACCGAGGATGGATGACTCGTTGGATGCTTTATCGGGTGCTAAATTCTTTTCCACCCTTGACCTGTCCTCGGGCTTCTGGCAGCTTCCCCTTGATGACGAGTCGAAAGCCAAAACGGCATTCCGCACGCCGCAAGGTCTTTTTGAATTTAATCGGTTGCCTATGGGCTTGAATGCGGCTCCGGCGACGTTTCAGCGGCTCATGGAATTGGTGTTGGCTGGACTACAGTGGGAAACGTGCCTCATATATCTAGACGATATAATTGTCTTCAGCCGCACGTTCGAGGAACACCTCCAACGCTGACCTTAAGTTTAAACCTAAGAAATGCCACCTTCTGCAACACTCCGTCCGTTACTTGGGTCATATTGTCAGTTCAGACGGCGTGTCCACTGACCCTCTGAAAACCAAATGTGTACGAGAGTGGCCCACACCCACTTCAGTGGGTGATGTTCGGCGATTTATTGGATTCGCTTCCTATTATCGCCGCTTCGTTAAGAACTTTGCGACGTTGGCAAAACCATTACACGTTCTAACTGGCAAAAATCTAAGATTTAAATGGGGAGCGGAGGAAGAAAATTCTTTTAGGGCACTTCGGGACCGCCTCGCCAAGGCGCCTACGCTAGATTAGCCAGACTTCTCACAGCCGTTCATCCTTGATACGGATGCTAGTGATATCGGCATTGGGGCCGTTTTGTCGCAACGTAAGGACGGGGTTGAGCGAGTGGTGGCGTATGGCAGCAGGGTTTTATCCCCTACGGAAACGCGATATTGCGTGACAAGGCGGGAACTTTTGGCAATTGTCCATTTTGTTCGATTGTACCGGCCGTATCTGTATGGACGGAAATTCCTTGTTCGCACTGATCATGCGGCTTTGCAATACTCCTTGAAATTGGATCAGCCGTCAGGCCAACTGGCTCGGTGGTTGGAGTCGTTACAGGAATTTTCCTTCGATATTACATACCGAAAGGGGGCCCGTCACGCGAACGCTGACGCGCTCTCAAGGCTGCCGCCCATTCCTCCGTGCACTTGCCTGACGGGCACACACCGCTGTGCGGCACCGCCCACCTCGCCCTGCCCGGTTATGGGGGGCGATAGCGAATGAGGACGACGCAGGGGCGAAAGCGAAGGAGGACGACCAGCAGGTGTCGGTGGACACCGATGATACCTTGCGGCTGCCGCACGCGGTCTGGTTGCGTGAGCAGGAGGCCGATGCCTCGCTGTCTCCGCTACGGAAATTGGTAGGGAAACAAAAATCTCAGTTGGCGGGATGGAAGTGGCAGATGTTCCGAGGTAAGTCGGGATTGTTAATGTGTACCGATGGGTTGTCTGACCGACCACGCTTGGTAGTGCCTACTTCGCTTCGCTCCGACCTGCTCAGTGCTCTGCACGCTGATAAGTTGATGCACCTCGGCGTCCAAAAGACTTTGGCCGCGATGCAAAAGGATTTTTTCTGGGCCGGTATGATGGCAGACGTCAATGACTTTGTCCGCTCATGCCATGATTGTGCGAAGAGGAAGCCGCCTCGGAACCACTATGTACCACCGTTACGTTCCATTGAAGTGTCCCGTATCAACCCGACCAAACGGCAGCATCCATCACCGACGCTTTCTTGAACGGGTATGTCATGGACAAGGGGGCACCTGAGAGGCTGCTCACAGATCAAGGGCGGAATTTCTCCTCTAAATTGCTTAGGGAAGTTTGTGACGCGCTGGGTACGAAGAAAGTTCGCACTTCCCCATACCATCCACAAACAGATGGTATGGTGGAACGATTCAACCGTACCCTCTCGGCTATGCTTTGTCACACTGTCAGTGAAAAGCAAACCGATTGGGACCTGCACATACCAGGCGTCTTAGCGGCATACCGCATGGTTCCGCACACGTCCACGGGATACTCACCATTTGTTTTGATGTATGGCCGTGAAAATGTTCCACCCATCGATGTGCAACTGGGTAAGCCGAGTAAACGACCGTCCCGCTCCTTGCCTGACCACGTGCGTGACTCGCTTGAACGAGTAACGGAGGCGCGAGAGGCTGCCCGGTGTGCGATGGCCCGTGCCCAGGCAAGGAACGAACGGTATGCGCGTCGATCGCATACTCGCATGCCTTGGTCAGTGGGAGACCTGGCGTGGCTCTACTGCCCCCAGGTACCGGCGGGCACATCCCCCAAACAACTGCACAGGCCGTGGCGGGGGCCTGTGACGCTAGTAGATGTTCGGAACTCGCAAAGTATCCGCGTTCAGTACGGAAAACGTCGGTGGTATGTTCATTCCTCGCGACTTAAACCCTATGTTGACCTTCATCCCCACTAGCTGACCTGCCGGGTTCTGCCGAGCTGACTATGCCGATTGCCACACCCGTTGATCCCAAGGGGGACTGTGTTGTGCCTCCTACAGATGAACAGGTTCTGAGGGCTGAGGAAGCCCCCGCTGCCCCCCCTCGAACGGGGCCTGGCCTGGACGTGACCAAGCAGCAACAACCTACTTCTTCTTCGAGCCTACTACCTCCTGTCCATCCGGAAGCGAAGCGACCATGCGCTGGGAGCGGAGAGGGTCCCGCGTCGCGTATGCGGTCGAAATCTCTCCCGTTTCGTTAACGTTTGATCGTTTGGCTATTTTCCCTGTCGTTACTGCGCTGCAGGGGCGCCCTAATGTATGTCGGGTTTTTCATGGGTGACTGTTTTAAGTGTTGTTAGGCGCGGGGACGCCGTTTCAACCTCTACTGTTAAATGCACCTTGGTGCCCTAATAAGGGGCAATGTGAGTCTATGGGCAGTGTTAGTCTATGGCAATGTTAGTCTATGGGCAGTGTTAGTCTGTGGGCAGTGTTAGTCTGTGGGCAGTGTTAGTCTGTGGATAGTGTTAGTCTGTGGGCAGTGTTAGTCTGTGGGCAGTGTTAGTCTTTGGGCAGTGTTAGTCTATGGGCAGTGTGAGTCTATGGGCAGTGTTAGTCTATGGGCAGTGTGAGTCTATGGGCAGTGTGAGTCTATGGGCAGTGTTAGTCTATGGGCAGTGCGAGTCTATGGGCAGTGTTAGTCTATGGGCAGTGCGAGTCTATGGGCAGTGCGAGTCTATGGTCAGTTTGAGTCTATGGGCAGTGTTAGTCTATGGGCAGTGCGAGTCTATGGGCAGTGTTGAGTCTATGGGCAGTGTTAGTCTATGGGCAGTGCGAGTCTATGGGCAGTGTGAGTCTATGGGCAGTGTTAGTCTATGGGCAGTGTGAGTCTATGGGCAGTGTTAATCTGTGGGCAGTGTTATTCTATGGACAGTGTTAGTCTATGTGCAGTTAGTCCATGGACAGTGTGAGTCTATGGGCAGTGTTAGTCTATGGGCAGTGCGAGTCTATGGGCAGTGTGAGTCTATGGGCAGTGTTAGTCCATGGGCAGTGTTAGTCTATGGGCAGTGTTAGTCTATGGGCAGTGTGATTATATGGGCAGTGTGAGTCTATGGGCAGTGTTAGTCTGTGGGCAGTGTGAGTCTATGGGCAGTGTCAGTCTATGGGCAGTGTTAGTCTGTGGGCAGTGTGAGTCTATGGGCAGTGTGAGTCTATGGGCAGTGTTAGTCTGTGGGCAGTGTTAGTCTATGGGCAGTGTGAGTCTATGGGCAGTGTGAGTCTATGGGCAGTGTGAGTCTATGGGCAGTGTTAGTCTGTGGGCAGTGTGAGTCTATGGGCAGTGTTGAGTCTATGGGCAGTGTTAGTCTATGGGCAGTGTTGAGTCTATGGGCAGTGTGAGTCTATGGGCAGTGTTAGTCTGTGGGCAGTGTTAGTATGTGGGCAGTGTTAGTCTATGGGCAGTATTAGTCCATGGGCAGTGTGAGTCTATGGGCAGTGTTAGTCTATGGGCAGTGTTAGTCTATGGGCAGTGTTAGTCTATGGGCAGTGTTGAGTCTATGGGCAGTGTTGAGTCTATGGGCAGTGTTAGTCCATGGGCAGTGTTGAGTCTATGGGCAGTGTTGAGTCTATGGGCAGTGTGAGTCTATGGGCAGTGTGAGTCTATGGGCAGTGTTAGTCTATGGGCAGTGTGAGTCTATGGGCAGTGTTGAGTCTATGGGCAGTGTGAGTCTATGGGCAGTGTTAGTCTATGGGCAGTGTGAGTCTATGGGAAGTGTTTAGTCTATGGGCAGTGTGAGTCTATGGGCAGTGTTAGTCCACGGGCAGTGTGAGTCTATGGGCAGTGTTTAGTCTATGGGCAGTGTGAGTCTATGAGCAGTGTGAGTCTATGGGCAGTGTTGAGTCTATGAGCAGTGTTAGTCTATGGGCAGTGTTAGTCTATGGGCAGTGTTAGTCTGTGGGCAGTGTTAGTCTATGGGCAGTGTTAGTCTATGGGCAGTGTGAGTCTATGGGCATTGTGAGTCTATGGGCAGTGTGAGTCTATGGGCAGTGTTAGTCTGTGGGCAGTGTTAGTCTGTGAGCAGTGTTAGTCTGTGGGCAGTGTTAGTCTGTGGGCAGTGTTAGTCTGTGGGCAGTGTGAGTCTATGGGCAGTGTTAGTCTATGGCAATGTTAGTCTATGGGCAGTGTTAGTCTGTGGGCAGTGTTAGTCTGTGGGCAGTGTTAGTCTGTGGGCAGTGTTAGTCTGTGGGCAGTGTTAGTCTGTAGGCAGTGTTAGTCTATGGGCAATGTGAGTCTATGGGCAGTGTTAGTCTATGGCAATGTTAGTCTATGGGCAGTGTTAGTCTGTGGGCAGTGTTAGTCTGTGGGCAGTGTTAGTCTATGGGCAGTGTGAGTCTATGGGCAGTGTGAGTCTATGGGCAGTGTTAGTTGTGGTGCCACAGCGACGGGGCCGCTCGGCCGAGCCAGGGAGCCGCCCGGCTTCCACCGCCGCACTGCCCCCCATCACCCCCCCCACATAAACACGCACCCGCACCCACGTAGGGCCTCGTGGTCGGGTCACCTACCCTGAGTTTTCACCCGAGGGCCCCCTAGGGGGGTTACCCCACGGTTTCTCAGGGCCAGGGAATTGGACAGGACCCTTCCCAGGCCAAGTAACACTGCGGCGCCGTGGGCGGATTTGAGATCGCACGACCACGGCGAGCTCAGAGAGCCCCGCAGTTAGAAACGCATACAAACACAAACACGGGTCAGCAAGGCAGATAGCTGGGATCAGGACCCGGGACGACTGATTGGTCGAAAGTTCAAAGGCCGGCGGGATCGCAAAAGAGCGGGAAATCCTAGGCTCAGGATTGGTCGAGAGACCAAGGCGGTCGGGACGGGGGCGCCTAGCCTTTGATGTGAATAGTTTAAAAGAAAACGCAGGGGCAGTAGGGAAGTCTCTTCTTCTGGAGTTTGGACACGGGGTCAGCGACGAAGGAGTCATCGGGCGAGCCGCTAGATTGTCTGCAGGACGATCTGAGCGCCGCAAGGTCACCAAGGACTACAGACGGTATCGTGTTGCGCGCCTTACAACACCTCAGAGCGGAGAGTAGGATCCGTAGGAGAGGGTTAGTTCGGGGTAAGGACGAGTAGGAAAGCGGTTTAGCAGAGAGCGCAGCATAGAATAGGGCTACACGGCACCAGAGTGTGGGTTAGAAGCGCCTTGCTGGCCCGCACACACACACGGGTGGCTCGGTTGGTTAGCAAGGGCTAATAAAATCTCGAGCGTAGTAACAAAACCGTGTTGTTGGGTGTTTTTGGAACGTGGTATTAGCGTGCACTGCATTCGCGAGTGTGTGGTCGTTGTATGCATAAAGGCCGTGGTCTCTGTACGATTGTGCGGGTACGGAGGTGTGTGCGTTAACGCCCGGGGAGAGCACTTTTGTGTGTTGGCGTGACTACGCAGCCGTGTGAGAGGAGAATCGTCCTTGTACGATATTTGTGTTGACGTGCACGCGCGAGTGGGGGAGGGGACGAGTCGTCGTGTCGGCGTGTGCCCCGCTTGCGTGTGCTCGTTACTTGCGTAAAGTGCGGCGCGGTGGTGGACCCCTGACCCCCGACCCCGCGGCTCGAGCGCGTAATCGGCTGCGCATTGTTGTACGGTTTGTCTCGCGCGCACGGCGGCGGCGGCTTGAGTCGTTGTGTCGGCGTGTGCCCCGCTTGCGTGTGCTCGTTACTTGCGTAAGCTCTCGGCGTGCGTAATCGGCGTACCCCAGGTGCGCGATCGTAACGTGAGCGGCCAGCGCGGCGCAGAGCGGCGCAAGAGTGGGTATCGCGTGTGGAGCTGTATGTGTGTGCGCGCACGTTCACGACGTGTGTAACACAGGTGCGCGATCCTAACGTGAGTGGTCAGTGTTGGGTGAGTGCCGTGCAGAGCTGTGTGTGGGTGTGCGCGTACGTGGTTAACCATGCCTGCTACGCGGACCCGCGGTGGAGGGGAATCCTCGGGTGACGGCTCCCACACCATGGGTGAGGAGCCTAGCGGCGGTTCGCTTAGCAGCGGGGGGGCGATTGATGATGTTAGTCCGGCCGTTAGTATTATCGAGGGAGGGATCTCGGGGGCTAGCGACCCCCACATAGTCTATGGGCAGTGCGAGTCTATGGGCAGTGTTAGTCTATGGGCAGTGCGAGTCTATGGGCAGTGCGAGTCTATGGGCAGTTTGAGTCTATGGGCAGTGTTAGTCTATGGGCAGTGCGAGTCTATGGGCAGTGTTGAGTCTATGGGCAGTGTTAGTCTATGGGCAGTGCGAGTCTATGGGCAGTGTGAGTCTATGGGCAGTGTTAGTCTATGGGCAGTGAGTCTATGGGCAGTGTTAATCTGTGGGCAGTGTTATTCTATGGACAGTGTTAGTCTATGTGCAGTTATTCCATGGACAGTGTGAGTCTATGGGCAGTGTTAGTCTATGGGCAGTGCGAGTCTATGGGCAGTGTGAGTCTATGGGCAGTGTTAGTCCATGGGCAGTGTTAGTCTATGGGCAGTGTTAGTCTATGGGCAGTGTGATTCTATGGGCAGTGTGAGTTGTTGTATACTAACCCCTTCTTCCAAAATTGATATTAATAATATTTGATATTTTTATATATTATCTTTTTACTTGTTTTTTTTAAATGAATGAAAACACACCAAAGCGCAGCAAACTGCAAAACACCAGGGGTTGTTAAGTAATGAACTGGAGGAGGGCTAGGATGGCAGAATTTGCAACCTTGCCTCAAGGAAAGATAAGGCCTGATGAACAGGCACATGTCACCCGTGCAGGCGGCAGAGACAGTGGGAGAGTCAGCCAGACATAGTTAAGGCAAAAAGCCCAACCATCCTGCATGGTTTTAAAGTAACGTCAAAATTCGAAATTCAACAACAGAGTAGGCTAAATTATCGATCCTCGCGCTCGCTCAAATTGGAGACCAGGCTGCGAGCTACATCAATGAACCATTGCCCATTTGCTAATCCAATACTGAATGTTAATATTACTGAAGTCAAAACGAATTCTATGACCTCAGCACATGGGCGAATAATAGGGCAGTGTCAACTCGAAGGCAATGGAAGGAAGCAGAGGCGCCTTTGTCTAAATCACAACCACAGAAAGCCAGGAATCATCACTGATTGTGTGTTTAGGGATTCCGAGCTAGTTGGAACACGTGCACACAGGGAGGAGGTAGAAATACGCCTTGTCCTCCTGCAGCTGAGGGAGCAAAGATAAATCCAGGGTGAGTGGTCAAACGAAGTGGGTCAGCTCAAGGCTGTGTGCACAGGGGAGGGAGCTGATTTAAACAACCCTGCACGTCTGAACGTGAGGGGGCCTTTGACCTGAAATTAAGAATAACACTCCCAGAGCAAAAGGTTGGAGGGCCACAGTGAGACGAGAATAAGAGTGTTGTATATCTCTCAAGGATGCAGACTCAGCTGAACAACAAGGCTGCGGGGGTCACCAGAAGTTCGCGTTCGCCTAGTTAAGACAAAAAGCTCAATTATTCTGTATTGCTATTAAAGTAACGTTAAAGTCGGAATTTAACAACAGGGTAGGCTAAAGTTATTGATATTCACACCCACTCCAATTAAACCAGGCCACAAGTTACGCCTACTGAACCATCACCATCATTAAGTCAATATGAAATGTTATTTCCATCTATACAACTCGACCCGAAGCATATGACAATAAGAACCTTCCTAAGTCAAAATTGAATCGCACCCAGACAGGAGCGAATAGTCGATATAAGGTTGAAGAGGGAAGGAAATTAAGAGCACGGCGAACTGCAAACGTAAGCAAAAAGCCGGGAACGACACCAACCCAGCGACCCACCAGCCTAGCAACAGCGAGTCGGGCTTCGACAGGCCATAAAAGTAGAAATAATAACTCCCGGGGTCAGGGGACACAAGAAGAAGCAGGCAGACAAAAACCAGAACTGACTCCAAGGTTCAACCGCCCTCACCTACAAGGAGTGACGGAAATTAATGAGGCCTTGAGTTAACGGCGTCAGCTGGACAGCAACAACAACGGCGAACAGAGATCGGGTGGGGCAAAGACTGCGGGGCTATGAAATGCAACTTCATGTCAGTAAAGCCCTGACCAACAAGTTAAGTTAAAGACATCACAATACATAATATCATACATAACATCAATGTTAACGCTATTCACCGTAAACTATATTCCGCTTATATAACCATGCAGACACCAAGGAATACGAATTCCTAGGATCAAGAAACTTACCCCTTAACCTAAGATATCGGAAATAAATTAATAATAATAAGCATATGCATGAAAAGACAAAAGTAAAACTTATGGAAAAGCCAGGATAACGGGATGAATCACCACCAGGTCGAATATAAAATACATAATAAAAGAGCGATGTTAAACCCAGGGTCGGAGAGAAAGGGAGATCCCGGCCGTCTTTGTATCCCCGCAGCGCGGGATAGGAGTGTGTATACGCTCGGGGAAACACCTCCACCTGAGTCAAGCACCACGATGGGAAACGACAGACCTTAGGTTACATACCGAATCATAACTGTGAAATGGTAAGGGACAAATGTTAAAACTTTTTAACCATTTCTTTGTGCGTCGGTGAGGGTCGGAGGGAGTGTTGCCCCTCCCTCCAGGTTGTGCAACACGGACAAAGACGCCTATGAGACGATTTGTAACGTCTGTGTTTTGGTTCATGAAGAAGGCCAGACAAGAGATAATATCGCACCCAGACAGAGAGACGACTTCGAGGCAATTTGTAACATCTGATTGTTTGCTCGTGGATTTTATGGAGGGAGTATGACAACGGAATATACCGTGGGTGATGCACACAAGGACATACGGACGTACGGACACACACATGGACACACCTACCTACGGACAGATCCTGACACAGCAAAAATCGAAAGAAACCCCGCCTTGTGGGCAGGATCCGAAGGGATTTTTCGGCATAAAAGAAAGGACCCTGAGCATTGGAAACCAGCTCGACCGGGAGGGTCGACTCAGGAGCGAGCCGCGACCAGCGGGTCGGCTCGACTCATCTTCAGCTCGACCGGGAGGGTCGACTCAGGAGCGAGCCGCGACTAGCGGGTCGGCTCGACTCATCTTCAGCTCGACCGGGAGGGTCGACTCAGGAGTGAGCTGCGACCAGCGGGTCGGCTCGACTCTTCAGCTCGTCTGGGACTCAGCCGAGTTCGATCGGCTCACCGGAGCCGGCTCTCGGGGCTCGACTCAAGCGGCTCCCCATCTCCTCTGCAGGCGGGCAAGACCCGCTTGACAGCTCAACTCGGCCTGCGTGGGTCAACCTCTGCCGAGTCGGAGGTCTCTGCTGCCGCCGGAGTGGTGGTCGCGGTTTGGCGACGAGGCTCCGTGCTCACCCTGGTCGACGACCCAACACTGCACGCTGCGAGCGAGCTGTGGGCGCCACCTACCGACCGGGTTCCGAACTGCGATAGCGTATCAACGGGCATCCGAACCAAGTTCACCACGGTGACAGGGGAGCGACTGATACGTATGACGCGCACCGCCCCCTCACCACACGACCACCAGGCGTCTGTTTGACATAAAGAACCGACTCCGAACACTGACTATTCAAGACAACTCTTACCACTCAAACACACTCGAACCCATAAGCCATCCGTGGCTGTGAAGGCATCACAACGAGACCGAGTGATGGCCATCCGTCGTTTATAAGTGTATTCGTAATTTTTATCTTTAATATTTAGTGGGCTGTACTCTTAATCGCATAAATTCCCAACAGATCCATCAATACGAATTGATTCTTGGCACCTCCTTCCGCCAAGCCACGCTCACGTGGGGAGTGGTGGCCCACCAGATCCTTATCAGGTGATCTGGTCCCCCAATTAGTAAACTTGGTATAAGATAACGATCTTCGGAAAAGGAGCACCGTCGCAGGACCTTACTCCGAGCCATTCTGTTGTCAGATAACCTGCCGATGTATCTGTTGAGATTGGTGCCTTTAAGAATAATAACTGTTTTTGATTGTGTTTTTTTATCGCCGTATAATCTTTCAAGTATCTTTCAGTCATAATCGCCGCACGTACTCGCATCCTCTACAGAATATTCAACTGTCCCGTGACCCAAGGTGCTAACAACGTGATAAGGGTTGCGTATGATCAATAAGGAGTGCGGTACTGCGTGAACAATATTGAGTATAATCATTCATTAACGTTAAGGTTTTTCTTAGCATAGTATTTGCATATTTTAACGACTCTCTCTCTCACTAACAACCATCGCGTTATGCGGGATCCATGTGCCGTTGTCAAAGTGAAATCAGACAATCGTTGATGATACTGTATTGATGCCGTGTTGACGTTCCGGGATTGAGAGTTCGCATACTATATCATAGTTGAGGTTGAATTAGTAATAAATTGATTAATACAGAAGTGGTTGTGTGATTCTTTCCTGAAATCTATGCATAAGATCTGCTTCTGCGTTGAGATCTGAACTTGGTGACCTTAATAAACACACTAATACATACTCAGTAAATGTTAAAGCGATAACGGGGTGAACCGGGAACCTAAAATATAAGCGAGAATGAGACGAACCTAGACAACGATGCCGAGTTAATCTAAGTTAATCTTGCATACTTACACCACACCTGCATAACTGCATACGATTAATTGCCTTATTCCGATCGATAACCCACCCTCGTCACCGAGGCGGGGTCTGGTTATCATAACGACTTGCATTATCATAATTACACCCACTCGCATAATTACTACGATTACCTCTCGAATTGGCATAATTAAATGTGCATAAATACATAAATTAACATATTTCCGGATAATTACACATTTGGCCAAATTTCATTTGATTATTATTATTTTCACTGAATATTCATAACCCACATATACAACATAATAATTTCACCCACGCACGCATACAACATAACAAATTTTGATAACCAACATATACAACAGAGTCTATGGGCAGTGTTAGTCTGTGGGCAGTGTGAGTCTATGGGCAGTGTCAGTCTATGGGCAGTGTTAGTCTGTGGGCAGTGTGAGTCTATGGGCAGTGTGAGTCTATGGGCAGTGTTAGTCTGTGGGCAGTGTTAGTCTATGGGCAGTGTGAGTCTATGGGCAGTGTGAGTCTATGGGCAGTGTGAGTCTATGGGCAGTGTGAGTCTATGGGCAGTGTTAGTCTGTGGGCAGTGTGAGTCTATGGGCAGTGTGAGTCTATGGGCAGTGTTAGTCTGTGGGCAGTGTGAGTCTATGGGCAGTGTGAGTCTATGGGCAGTGTGAGTCTATGGGCAGTGTTAGTCTATGGGCAGTGTTAGTCTATGGGCAGTGTGAGTCTATGGGCAGTGTTAGTCTGTGGGCAGTGTGAGTCTATGGGCAGTGTTAGTCTATGGGCAGTGTTAGTCTATGGGCAGTGTGAGTCTATGGGCAGTGTGAGTCTATGGGCAGTGTGAGTCTGTGGGCAGTGTGAGTCTATGGGCAGTGTTAGTCTATGGGCAGTGTTAGTATATGGGCAGTGTGAGTCTATGGGCAGTGTGAGTCTATGGGCAGTGTGAGTCTGTGGGCAGTGTGTGGGTGTATGTTGAACTTGCTGGGGGGTGGTTGCCCATGGATCTGCATTCCTCATCCCCGGGACCGCGTTTCTTGCGCGTCTCGAGCAATGCCGAGCGGCCAGTTGCCAGGCTTTGACATGTCGTTTGGAGTATGTGGTTGCTATAACAGTTCCACGTGATAAGCCCACTTCATTCCGTGAGATGTTAACTCCCTCGCCGGGCATCCAGGCCGTGGGTTTGATCCCAACCCTGACGCCTGCTGTGCATTTGTAGTTTGTATGTCTCTCTCTCCCCGTGTTCACGTGGATTTTTCTCCGGGTCCTCCGGTTTTTCCTTCCACGTTTAGAATCACGCGTTTCGAGTGTTTGGCGGCTCCTGCTGCTATACATTTCCATGTGAATGAGCCACTTAGTTGAGCTATCATTTGCGATGGTCAGGTCGCTTCTAAAACAGCTACTCTCTAAGTTTAGTGGGCCTCACCTGGTAAAATTGATAATAGTTTAAGAGTTTTAGATTCTATTCTCGTGATGGCAGAAGCAGCAGCCGCCGCGTGTCCAGGAGCTCGAGGTTCTGCTGCTACTGCTGCTCACCACGACGAGGAGAGGGCATCGACAGGGAGAGGAGTTCGTGGAGTTTCGCTGTCCCTCCTCCTCCTCCGTTGAAGGAGCGTAGAACACAGTGGCTTTACTGTGCGGTACATCGCTTGGGTTGCATGGCCCACTGTGGCATCTCTTCAATGTAGCTGTGTACCTCGATGTAACTATGTGTCTCTATCTTGATTTGGAGCTTTTGTGACTGCAGGAATCCATACTCTTTGGTTCTTTCGGTAAAGTCACGTAGGTAGAAAATAAATCACGTTGTTCCACCCGATGAAGATTGCTTGTGTTGCCATCGAAACGTCGTGATTTGTTTTCTTTTATTTCTACCTACGTGACTTTACCGAAAGAACCGAAGTGTATGTGTCTCTACAAGTCTATTTCTGTCTCTATGGCAGTATTCTTCATTGGGGGAGTGGTAGTGTACTGGTTCGCGCGCTGCACTACGAACCCAGCGGCTCACGGCCAATACTAGTGATGATTATCTTCATAGGTGCTCGCTAACAGCGCTTGCCCCCACAGTCTGTTCAGGCTACACGGGGGATCTTTGTCTTTGTTCCTCATTGGAAGGCCCCGTGGGCCACTGGTGGGCCTCTGACGTGTGCCCCCCCCCCCCGACAATACACGAAAGTAAATACTCCACATCATCATCATCATCATCGTGCTGCTGTCACAAAACCCCGATGATGTCTGATAGGCGAAAGTGCCACCCCACCTCTGGAAATGAGTGAAGACCACCGCTCTCAGGGTTTATTGTATGCGCCAACATTCGAGTTGCATGGCCACAACCGCGCCACTGTGGACCATCGTCACGCGTTCCCATTTGTGAAGGAGGTGTGTGCCATTGGATGATGGTTCCGCGGGTGTGTTAGAGGCGGCGGGATGTCCAAGCCAGGAGGTGCGATGTTTGGGTCCCCCGTGATGAGCAGTTACTCTGAATGTCCCCGTTCTTGTTCCACTGTTTGCCGCGGTCTTGCGGCTCCGGGTGAGGTTCCAGGATGGCGACAGCGGAGCTGAGGTTGGCACTCGAATGGGAGACGGAGGCGGGAGGGTTTGGCGGTGGCCAGGAGATGGAGAGGCAGATATGGAGTCTTGAATCCATCTGTACAAAGCTAGGCGTGGGTGGGGTTTCTCCGGTTGCCCTCCCAAGTGAAGCCAAACTCCCATTAGTGTAATTGGCCAAACATCCAAATGTAGCCGAGCCCTCGTGTGTGTGTGTCAGTCTGTGTGTGTGTGCGGTGGGGAGCGGAAGTGCAGCGGTTAGCGCGCCGCGCTACGAACCTGGCGACCCGAGTTCGATTTCTGCTCACGGCCAACACCAGTGACGATTATCCGAACCAGTCTCGGGCGTCCCCTAGGTTGACTCGGCCTCAAATGAGGCCCTGGCATGGTGTGTAAACATCACCACTGGGGAGACAAAGGCGGCCGGGCGTGGTGCTGGCCACCGACCCTATCGTGTGCCGTGCTGGTCTTCATAGGCGCTGCTCACTAACAGCACTTGCGCCACACGGGGGATCTTTGTCTTGTGTGTGAGAGTGTGTTTGTGTGTGGTGCTTTATACGTTGGTCAGCGTGTTTGTGCATTTGTCAGTGTGTATATGTGTCTGTACGTGTACATGTTTGCGAGCGTGTGCGAGTGCCAACGTGTAGCTTTAACAGGCTGTCGGGGTAAGTGCTGTTAGCGAGTAGCACCGATGCAGGCCGATGCGGTAGACGAAGGGGGTGGGTGGGTGGCCAGCACCACGCCTGGCCACATTTGTCTCCCTAGTGACGATGTTTACACACCGCACGAGGGAGTCATTTGAGGCCGAGTCAATCTAGGCGAGGCACAGGACTGCTTGGAATTTTCGCCACTGCTATGGGTCGTGAGTGGGACTTGAACTCGGGCCGCCGGGTTCTTTGTGCAGCGCGCTAACCGCTGCACTCCCGCTCCCCGCACTCTCACGCAGCCGTAACTATAAAGACAAAGATCCCCCGTTAAGCCTTAACAGACTGCTGGGTCAAGTGCTGTTAGTGAGTAGCAGCATCTATGAAGGTCGGCACGGCACGCGAGGGGGTGGGTGGCCAGCACCACGCACCAACACACAGACTGACACACACAGACTGACAAACACACACAGAGACTGTGATCTGGCTCCAGGTGTTCCACGTCACCAAAGTGACCCCAGACAAACTCCGCAATACTGTACTGTATATACACAGAACCCCTTAACACAGCACGGATGGGGCACAGCCCAGCAGTGGCACGAGCAAGCTCCCCCCGTCTCGACACGAACGCACACTCGCACGTACACGCACGTACATGCACGCATGCGCACACGCACGTACACGCACGTACACGCACGTACACGCACACGCACGTACACGCACACGCACGGACACGCACGCGCGCCGCGTACGCGCGTGTTGCATGGCCGCCCAGCAGAGAAAGCGACGGCGCTGGGACCGCACCGCGGCACCGTCCACAGTGCCGGCTCGTGTCCATCGCGGGATCCACTCGGCACCGCACTCCGCCAGCCTGTCCACTGTGAACTCACACGGCGCCACAACGCTCCGGTCTGTCCTCACGGCGCCGCAACTCGCCAGTCCGTCCGCTGGAGCAGATGAAGTTCCGCAGTGTCAAGCGTCCACCGTGGGGTCCACTCAGCGCCGCACTCGCCTCGAGTGTCCAGGGCGCAGTCCAACTGGGGACCGGCGCTCTGTCCCGGCACTCGCTCAGCGCCGCACTGTCCGGAGGCCCCAAGCAGGAAGTCCTTCAGGCCTCATGGTCCCCGGCTTCCTCCTCCAACCCTCCTCCCACCACCACGTCGATGACGAAAAATTGAGCGATAGTGGTTGTGGTGATCAGCTTAGTGGTGGTGGTGATGAGCATGATGGTAGTGGTGGAGGTTGGAGTTGGTGAAAATGGCGTTGGTTGTTGTGGATGTGTTGGTAGTGAAGGTGATTGTGGAGGTGGTGGTGGAGGTATCGGTTGTGGTTGTAAAGGGGGTTGGTGGTGGTGGTTGATGGTGGAGATGGCGGCGGTGGAGGTTGGTTGTGGTGGACGTAGTGATGATGAAGGTGGTGGTTGGTTGTGGTGGTGGTTGGTGGTTGGTGGTGGTGGAGGCTTCACTTGCGGAACGGAGCCAGGCGGCTGAGCCCCGGCCACAGGCGCTTGCGCCGGGGCTCGGCGAGGGAGATGACCGGCTGCTGCAGCAGATGCTGCGGCACGGAGCCGTGCTTCTGCTGCCAGGACAGCGGCGCCCCCGGCAACGCCGACCCGGCCGGAGCTGGCGCAGGCGGGGCGGGCGCTGGAGACGGCGCGGGGGGACGGGGCACGAGGGGGATGGGAGATGGGGGACAGAGACATGGGCACGTAAAGACGTGGGGACACGGGGACATGGAGACACGAGGACATGGAGACACGGGGACATGGGGACATGAGGACAGGGATGAGAGGGAACAGTGTGCTTGAACACAGCGTGAATGAAACTAAACAGCCGGCAAGCCCAGTCCCCAACATGGCCTTGTTTGCACGCCTCTAAATCTTTATCCCCACGAACGCAAACACCGGAGCGTCGCTCGGCGACGCTCGCACGGCCAACGCGCAGAGCTCGCCGCTCCTCGCGAGGCACCGTGTCGCATGCCGCGTCGCGCTCCGCTCAAACTCACATGGACCGACGACAGCCAATGACAGCAAAGGGAATGCCCACGGACTAAGAGAAAATGAATTATTCCATTGTAGTCCACGGCCATTTCTCTTTCATAGAATTTGTTTGAGCCGATCCCAAAAACAAATTCAACCTCAGGCAGAGCCAGGCAGGGTGAGTCAGGGTGAGGCGGGGTGAGGCGGGGTGAGGCGGGGTGAGGCGGGGTGAGGCGGGGTGAGGCGGGGTGAGGCGGGGTGAGGTAGTGGCTGATCCCAGGGGGGTTGGAGGGGTGCTATGGAGGCGATTGGCATTGAGAGGAAATGGATCGAGTGCCTTGTATTAACGTGGAGAAGCCCTTCAGCACGTGGGGAGCTGTGGCCCCGCTGCGTCCCCTCGGGCTCCGCTCCGCGAGGCCCTCGCGAGGGGGGTGGCCGAGGGAGGAGACGGAGCTACTGGCGCTGCGGACGCGGCGCGACAAGAAGACGGATCGTCGGGCGGTGCAGCGTCTCGCGGGGGCACGGGTTGACGGGCGAGAATGAGCACGCTCTGTGCGGGCACCGGCATTGTTACAGCGAGGGGCGATCGCTGGTGCCAATGCTGTGCGCGGCCCCCAATTTAGCTGTAGCCGAGTAAGGATTCACCTCTCCCCTCCACCGCTCCCCCCCACCGCTCCCCCCCACCGCTCCCCACCACCGCTCCCCACCACCGCTCCCCCCCACCGCTCCCCCCCACCGCTCCCCCCACCACCGCCGGGGGCCTGCAGACATGCGCCTGCCGCTTGTAGTGTTTCTGTGCAGGCAATGCGACCGGTCACCTATTCGGTCGGGGGGGGGTCCTACCGGGGGGGGCAGGGGGGGTCCCATTACTCCTTGGGCTGTCCGGTCACCCAGGACACCGCCCGCCGGATGATCCCCACCGCCAGTTTGGGGGACATGGGGGGGGGGGGCGCGGAAACACGGCGGGGGAGACGCGGGGGGGGCCGGGCGGTAGCGGCGGAGCGGGAGACAGGAAGTGACGTCATGGAGGGAGGACAGGGAGGGTGCGGAGCCTCGCATGGAGGACTCCAGGTGGAGGCCTTCCCTCCCGGGAGTGGAGACACACGGAGACAGAGAGAGACACACGGAGACAGAGAGAGAGGGGGGCAGAGGGACAGAGGGCGAGACAAGTCAGAGAGACAGCGAGAGACACAGGAGACAGCAGGGCACGTAGGAGAGTCGCGGAAACACGAGTAGAGAATGACGCAACTTGCTGCCTTGTCCACATCTCAGCGAGTGGTTGCGCCACAGGGGAATTGAAGGGCGTGCGCGGGATCGTGACGATCAATCGCTCCTCCACAGACGTGTCACGCGGTGAGGAAAAGCGTCACTACGGATGAGGTAAATGATAGAGGCCCACCGACTGACGCACTCGCCACCCACACGTGGGCGAGTGTTCCCACGAGCGAGTGAGTGAGTGGATGAGTGAGCGTGTGAGTGAGTAGGTGAGTGGGTGAGTGGGTGCGTGGGTGAGTGAGTAGGTGAGTGAGTGAGTGAGTAGGTGAGCGTGTGAGTGAGTGGATGAGTGAGTAGGTGAGTGAGTGAGTGAGCGTGTGAGTGAGTGGATGAGTGAGTGGGTGAGTGAGTAGGTGAGTGGGTGAGTGGGTGAGTGAGTAGGTGAGCGTGTGAGTGAGTGGATGAGTGAGTAGGTGAGTGTGTGAGTGGGTGAATGAGTAGGTGAGTGAGTGAGTGAGCGTGTGAATGAGTGGATGAGTGAGTGGGTGAGTGAGTAGGTGAGTAGGTGAGTGGGTGAGTGAGTAGGTGAGCAAGTGAGTGAGTAGGTGAGTGGGTGAGTGAGTGGGTGAGTGAGTAGGTGAGTGAGTAGGTGAGTGGATGAGTGAGTAGGTGAGTGAGTAGGTGAGTGAGTAGGTGAGTGGATGAGTGAGTAGGTGAGTGAGTGAGTGTGTGAGTGGGTGAGTGAGTAGGTGAGTGAGTGAGTGAGCGTGTGAGTGAGTGGATGAGTGAGTGGGTGAGTGAGTAGGTGAGCGTGTGAGTGAGTGGATGAGTGAGTAGGTGAGTGTGTGAGTGGGTGAATGAGTAGGTGAGTGAGTGAGTGAGCGTGTGAGTGAGTGGATGAGTGAGTGGGTGAGTGAGTAGGTGAGTAGGTGAGTGGGTGAGTGAGTAGGTGAGCAAGTGAGTGAGTAGGTGAGTGGGTGAGTGAGTAAGTGAGTGAGTAGGTGAGTGGATGAGTGAGTAGGTGAGTGAGTAGGTGAGTGAGTAGGTGAGTGAGTAGGTGAGTGGATGAGTGAGTAGGTGAGTGAGTAGGTGAGTGAGTAGGTGAGTGGATGAGTGAGTAGGTGAGTGAGTGAGTGTGTGAGTGGGTGAGTGAGTAGGTGAGTGAGTGAGTGAGCGTGTGAGTGAGTGGATGAGTGAGTGGGTGAGTGAGTAGGTGAGCGTGTGAGTGAGTGGATGAGTGAGTATGTGAGTGTGTAAGTGGGTGAATGAGTAGGTGAGTGAGTGAGTGAGCGTGTGAGTGAGTGGATGAGTGAGTGGGTGAGTGAGTAGGTGAGTAGGTGAGTGGGTGAGTGAGTAGGTGAGCAAGTGAGTGAGTAGGTGAGTGGGTGAGTGAGTAAGTGAGTGAGTAGGTGAGTGGGTGAGTGAGTAGGTGAGTGAGTAGGTGAGTGAGTAGGTGAGTGAGTAGGTGAGTGGGTGAGTGAGTAGGTGAGTGAGTAGGTGATGGATGAGTGAGTAGGTGAGTGAGTAGGTGAGTGAGTAGGTGAGTGAGTAGGTAAGTAAGTAGGTGAGCATGGGTGAGAAGTGGGTTGCTCACCTCGGGGCTTGCGGTTGCTCCGGTGGCTCCTGCACGCGTTCTGCACTGCTTCCTGCTTCTGGGCCTCAGTGATCACGAACCCTGGGGGGGGGGGGGGGGGGGGCACGAGGTGGGGGGGGGGGGCGCGAGAGGGGGAGTGTGAATGGGCCAGTGTGTGAGTGAATGAGTGAGTGTGCAAGTGTGAGTGAGTGTGTGTGAGCGAGCCAGTGTGTGAGTGTACGAGTGAGTGAGCGAGTGTGTGAGTGAGTGTACCATCGAGTGATTGGGTGTATAAGCGAGTGTGCGAGCGAGTGTGCGAGCGAGTGAGCGAGTGTGAGAGCAAGCGAGCGAGTGACTCCCCCCCCGAGCGCTCCACCCCTACCCGTCTCCTGGTCCTCCCGCACGCGCCTGCGCTCCTCGCGGAACGCGCTCTCCCAGCGCTGTTGGTCACCGTGGCGACGCGCGCACATTACGGTGACGGTCGGCGTGGCGACGCAGCGCAGCTTGAGGGCGTTGCGCGTGGCGACGCCGGTCTCCGCGTCGCGCCCGTCCTCCACGCACTCCACGGAGAGCGCGCCCGTCTCCACCCGCCCCTTGTAGTAGAGCACGTCACGCCGCAGCAGGTCCTGCACGGGGAGGGTGCACACGGGGGTAGAGCACGCGGGGAGAGAGCACAGGTAGAGCGTGCAGGGAGAAAGCGCACGGGAGAGAGCGCACGAGAAGAGAGTGCGTGGAGAGAGAGTGCGTGGAGAGAGAGTGTGTGGAGAGAGAGTGCGTGGAGAGAGAGTGCGTGGAGAGAGAGTGTGTGGAGAGAGAGTGTGTGGAGAGAGAGTGCGTGGAGAGAGAGTGCGTGGAGAGAGAGTGCGTGGAGAGAGAGTGCGTGGAGAGAGAGTGCGTGGAGAGAGAGTGCGTGGAGAGAGAGTGCGTGGAGAGAGAGTGCGTGGAGAGAGAGTGTGTGGAGAGAGAGTGTGTGGAGAGAGAGTGCGTGGAGAGAGAGTGTGTGGAGAGAGAGTGTGTGGAGAGAGAGTGCGTGGAGAGAGAGTGTGTGGAGAGAGAGTGTGTGGAGAGAGAGTGCGTGGAGAGAGAGTGCGTGGAGAGAGAGTGCGTGGAGAGAGAGTGTGTGGAGAGAGAGTGTGTGGAGAGAGAGTGTGTGGAGAGAGAGTGCGTGGAGAGAGAGTGTGTGGAGAGAGAGTGTGTGGAGAGAGAGTGCGTGGAGAGAGAGTGCGTGGAGAGAGAGTGCGTGGAGAGAGAGTGCGTGGAGAGAGAGTGTGTGGAGAGAGAGTGTGTGGAGAGAGAGTGCGTGGAGAGAGAGTGTGTGGAGAGAGAGTGTGTGGAGAGAGAGTGTGTGGAGAGAGAGTGTGTGGAGAGAGAGTGTGTGGAGAGAGAGTGTGTGGAGAGAGAGTGTGTGGAGAGAGAGTGCGTGGAGAGAGAGTGTGTGGAGAGAGAGTGTGTGGAGAGAGAGTGTGTGGAGAGAGAGTGTGTGGAGAGAGAGTGCGTGGAGAGAGAGTGTGTGGAGAGAGAGTGTGTGGAGAGAGAGTGCGTGGAGAGAGAGTGTGTGGAGAGAGAGTGTGTGGAGAGAGAGTGCGTGGAGAGAGAGTGTGTGGAGAGAGAGTGCGTGGAGAGAGAGTGTGTGGAGAGAGAGTGTGTGGAGAGAGAGTGCGTGGAGAGAGAGTGCGTGGAGAGAGAGTGTGTGGAGAGAGAGTGTGTGGAGAGAGAGTGCGTGGAGAGAGAGTGTGTGGAGAGAGAGTGTGTGGAGAGAGAGTGTGTGGAGAGAGAGTGGGCAGGGTGAGAATGCGTGGGGAGGGAGTACAGAGGGGGAGAGATCACGGACTAGACGGAGTTTACATGCGGCTGACACAACCCGCTTGGATCACACGCACGCCGTTCACTCACGCCACTTGGCCCAGCAGTCTGTTCAGTCGATACGGCATGACCTTGTCTCGCGCGCGTGTGTGTGTGTGTGTGTGTTCATGCGCGTGTGTGTGTGTTCATGTGCGTGTGTACGCGTGCGTGCGTGTGTGTACGCGTGCGTGTGCGTGTGTGCGTGCGTGTGGTTACGCGTGTGCGCGTGTGTGCGTACGCGTGCGTGCGTGTGCGTGTGTGCATGTGTGTACGCGTGTGTGCGCATGTGTGCGTGTGTGGGTGTGCGTGTGTGCGTGCGTGTGTGTACGCGTGTGTGCGCGTGTGTGCGTGTGCGCGTGTGTGCGTGCGTGTACGCGTGTGTGGGTGCGCGTGTGTGTGTGCGCGTGTGTGCGCGTGCGTGCGTGTGTGTACGCGTGCGTGTGCGTGTGTGCGTGCGTGTGGTTACGCGTGTGTGCGCGTGTGTGCGTGTGTGTGTGTACGCGTGCGTGCGTGTGCGTGTGTGCGTGTGTGCGTGTGTGTACGCGTGTGTGCGCATGTGTGCGTGTGTGGGTGTGCGTGTGTGCGTGCGTGTGTGTACGGGTGTGTGCGCGTGTGTGCGCGTGTGTGCGTGTGCGCATGTGTGCGTGCGTGTGTGTACGCGTGTGTGCGCGTGTGTGGGTGCGCGTGTGTGTGTGCGCGTGTGTGCGCGTGCGTGCGTGTGTGTACGCGTGCGTGTGCGTGTGTGGGTGTGCGTGTGTGGGTGCGCGTGTGTGTGTGCGCGTGTGTGCGCGTGCGTGTACGCGTGTGTGCGCGTGTGTGGGTGCGCGTGTGTGTGTGCGCGTGTGTGCGCGTGTGTGCGTGTGTGGGTGCGCGTTACCTTTTTGCAGAGCACGAGCTGGTGGTCAAAGAGGAAGGCCACCCTGTGCTGGGGCCGCCCCGCACCGCCGTGCACCGTCAGGCTCACCTCGCCCGAGTGCAGCAGCTCCGAGCTGCGCACCAGCACGTCCTCGCCCTGCACTCGCGGGGACACGCGGGGACACGTGGGGACACGTGCGGACACGTGGGGACACGTGCGGACACGTGGGGACACGTGCGGACAGCCCCACCATCGCGTCCTGCTTAGCTCCCGCTTGTTGACCCGCACTGACCCAACTCTGGTTCCCACAGTCTCCCCGAGTGTTTGGGGGCTGCGTTCTCCTCGCAGCGTGGAGGACTGTGACGTTACATCGATCGACTCCACTTTGTGCGATCAGGTGAACGCTCAAAAGACCGGGGCTCACTTGCACTGGTGGTGGCCTGCGGCATCAGCGTGCTGCCAGTATGAGTGGGCGATGATCACACGAAAAATGTTTACCGTCCACGTGTAGTGTGTCTCCTGTTCACGTGTAGTGTGTCTCCTGTTCACGTGTAGTGTGTCTACTGTTCACGTGTAGTGTGTTCACCGTCACAAGCCCACCGCTGTATGAACCAGGGTGGCAGTGGGGCCGCTGCAGCGGCTCCACCTGCACTGCCACCTCCTGCCACCCCCTGCACCACCCCCTGCACCGCCACCTGCACTGCCACCCCCTGCACCACCCCCTGCACCACCCCCTGCACCACCCCCTGCACCACCCCCTGCACCACCCCCTGCACCGCCACCTGCACCGCCACCTGCACTGCCACCTCCTGCCACCCCCTGCACCACCCCCTGCACCACCCCCTGCACCACCCCCTGCACCACCCCCTGCACCACCCCCTGCACCACCCCCTGCACCGCCACCTGCACTGCCACCTCCTGCCACCCCCTGCGCCACCCCCTGCACCACCCCCTGCACCACCCCCTGCACCGCCACCTGCACTGCCACCTCCTGCCACCCCCTGCACCACCCCCTGCACCACCCCCTGCACCGCCACCTGCACTGCCACCTCCTGCCACCCCCTGCACCACCCCCTGCACCACCCCCTGCACCGTCACCTGCACTGCAACCTCCTGCCACCCCCTGCACCACCCCCTGCACCACCCCCTGCACCGCCACCTGCACTGCCACCTCCTGCCACCCCCTGGCGCTCACCTCCCAGTCCTGGATGGCGCTCTGCCAGCGCGCGATCCTCTCGACGTTCTCCAGCCGCCGCTTGCGCTCGTTGATGAGGCGAGCCACGTTGCGCATGGCATCCAGAGCCAAGCTCACGTGCCGGTGGTCACTGCGCACACACAGACAAAGATCCCCCCACGTGTAGCCTGTAACAGACTGTTGGGGCAAGTGCTGTCAGCGCGCGTGTCGCCGCGCGTGTGTCCCAGCGCGTGTCCCAGCGCGTGTCCCTGAGCGTGTCCCAGCGCGTGTCCCAGCGCGTGTCCCAGCGCGTGTCCCAGCGCGTGTCCCAGCGCGTGTCCCAGCGCGTGTCCCAGCGCGTGTCCCAGCGCGTGTCCCAGCGCGTGTCCCAGCGCGTGTCCCCGCGCGTGTCCCAGCGCGTGTCCCAGCGCGTGTCCCAGCGCGTGTCCCAGCGCGTGTCCCAGCGCGTGTCCCAGCGCGTGTCCCAGCGCGTGTCCCAGCGCGTGTCCCAGCGCGTGTCCCAGCGCGTGTCCCAGCGCGTGTCCCAGCGCGTGTCCCAGTGCGTGTCCCAGCGCGTGTCCCCGTGCGTGTCCCCGTGCGTGTCCCGTGCGTGTCCCAGCGCGTGTCCCAGCGCGTGTCCCAGCGCGTGTCCCAGCGCGTGTCCCCGTGCGTGTCCCCGAGCGTGTCCCAGCGCGTGTCCCAGCGCGTGTCCCCGTGCGTGTCCCAGCGCGTGTCCCAGCGCGTGTCCCAGCGCGTGTCCCCGAGCGTGTCCCAGCGCGTGTCCCAGCGCGTGTCCCAGCGCGTGTCCCAGCGCGTGTCCCCGTGCGTGTCCCCGAGCGTGTCCCAGCGCGTGTCCCAGTGCGTGTCCCCGTGCGTGTCCCGTGCGTGTCCCCGAGCGTGTCCCAGCGCGTGTCCCAGCGCGTGTCCCCGAGCGTGTCCCCGTGCGTGTCCCGTGCGTGTCCCCGAGCGTGTCCCAGCGTGTGTCCCCGAGCGTGTCCCCGTGCGTGTCCCAGCGCGTGTCCCAGCGTGTCCCCGTGCGTGTCCCCGAGCGTGTCCCCGTGCGTGTCCCCGTGCGTGTCCCAGCGCGTGTCCCCGTGCGTGTCCCCGTGCGTGTCCCCGTGCGTGTCCCAGCGCGTGTCCCCGTGCGTGTCCCCGTGCGTGTCCCAGCGCGTGTCCCAGCGCGTGTCCCAGTGCGTGTCCCAGCGCGTGTCCCAGCGCGTGTCCCCGTGCGTGTCCCCGTGCGTGTCCCCGAGCGTGTCCCCGAGCGTGTCCCAGCGCGTGTCCCCGTGCGTGTCCCAGTGCGTGTCCCCGTGCGTGTCCCCGAGCGTGTCCCCGAGCGTGTCCCCGTGCGTGTCCCAGCGCGTGTCCCCGTGCGTGTCCCCGTGCGTGTCCCCGAGCGTGTCCCCGTGCGTGTCCCAGCGCGTGTCCCCGTGCGTGTCCCCGTGCGTGTCCCCGAGCGTGTCCCCGTGCGTGTCCCAGCGCGTGTCCCCGTGCGTGTCCCCGTGCGTGTCCCCGAGCGTGTCCCCGAGCGTGTCCCCGTGCGTGTCCCAGCGCGTGTCCCCGTGCGTGTCCCAGTGCGTGTCCCCGTGCGTGTCCCCGAGCGTGTCCCCGAGCGTGTCCCCGAGCGTGTCCCCGCGCGTGTCCCCGCGCGTGTCCCCGCGCGTGTCCCCGCGCGTGTCCCCGAGCGTGTCCCCGAGCGTGTCCCCGAGCGTGTCCCCGAGCGTGTCCCCGAGAGTGTCCCCGAGCGTGTCCCAGTGCGTGTCCCCGAGCGTGTCCCAGTGCGTGTCCCCGAGCGTGTCCCCGAGCGTGTCCCCGAGCGTGTCCCAGTGCGTGTCCCAGCGCGTGTCCCCGAGCGTGTCCCCGAGCGTGTCCCCGTGCGTGTCCCAGCGCGTGTCCCCTAGCGTGTCCCCGTGCGTGTCCCAGCGCGTGTCCCCGTGCGTGTCCCCGTGCGTGTCCCCGAGCGTGTCCCCGTGCGTGTCCCAGCGCGTGTCCCCGTGCGTGTCCCCGTGCGTGTCCCCGAGCGTGTCCCCGAGCGTGTCCCCGTGCGTGTCCCAGCGCGTGTCCCCGTGCGTGTCCCAGTGCGTGTCCCCGAGCGTGTCCCCGAGCGTGTCCCCGAGCGTGTCCCCGAGCGTGTCCCCGTGCGTGTCCCCGTGCGTGTCCCCGAGCGTGTCCCAGCGCATGTCCCAGTGCGTGTCCCCGTGCGTGTCCCGTGCGTGTCCCCGAGCGTGTCCCAGCGCGTGTCCCAGCGCGTGTCCCCGAGCGTGTCCCCGTGCGTGTCCCGTGCGTGTCCCCGAGCGTGTCCCCGAGCGTGTCCCCGAGCGTGTCCCAGTGCGTGTCCCCGAGCGTGTCCCAGTGCGTGTCCCCGAGCGTGTCCCCGAGCGTGTCCCAGTGCGTGTCCCAGCGCGTGTCCCCGAGCGTGTCCCCGAGCGTGTCCCCGTGCGTGTCCCAGCGCGTGTCCCCGAGCGTGTCCCCGTGCGTGTCCCAGCGCGTGTCCCCGAGCGTGTCCCCGAGCGTGTCCCAGTGCGTGTCCCAGCGCGTGTCCCCGAGCGTGTCCCCGAGCGTGTCCCCGTGCGTGTCCCAGCGCGTGTCCCCTAGCGTGTCCCCGTGCGTGTCCCAGCGCGTGTCCCCGTGCGTGTCCCCGTGCGTGTCCCCGAGCGTGTCCCCGTGCGTGTCCCAGCGCGTGTCCCCGTGCGTGTCCCCGTGCGTGTCCCCGAGCGTGTCCCCGAGCGTGTCCCCGTGCGTGTCCCAGCGCGTGTCCCCGTGCGTGTCCCAGTGCGTGTCCCCGAGCGTGTCCCCGAGCGTGTCCCCGAGCGTGTCCCCGAGCGTGTCCCCGTGCGTGTCCCCGTGCGTGTCCCCGAGCGGTGTCCCAGCGCATGTCCCAGTGCGTGTCCCGCTGTGCGTGTCCCGTGCGTGTCCCCGAGCGTGTCCCAGCGCGTGTCCCAGCGCGTGTCCCCGAGCGTGTCCCCGTGCGTGTCCCGTGCGTGTCCCCGAGCGTGTCCCCGAGCGTGTCCCCGAGCGTGTCCCAGTGCGTGTCCCCGAGCGTGTCCCAGTGCGTGTCCCCGAGCGTGTCCCCGAGCGTGTCCCAGTGCGTGTCCCAGCGCGTGTCCCCGAGCGTGTCCCCGAGCGTGTCCCCGTGCGTGTCCCAGCGCGTGTCCCCGAGCGTGTCCCCGTGCGTGTCCCAGCGCGTGTCCCCGTGCGTGTCCCCGTGCGTGTCCCCGAGCGTGTCCCCGTGCGTGTCCCAGCGCGTGTCCCCGTGCGTGTCCCCGAGCGTGTCCCCGAGCGTGTCCCCGTGCGTGTCCCAGCGCGTGTCCCCGTGCGTGTCCCAGTGCGTGTCCCCGTGCGTGTCCCCGAGCGTGTCCCCGAGCGTGTCCCCGGTGCGTGTCCCAGCGCGTGTCCCCGTGCGTGTCCCCCGAGCGTGTCCCCGAGCGTGTCCCCGAGCGTGTCCCCGTGCGTGTCCCCGAGCGTGTCCCCGAGCGTGTCCCCGAGCGTGTCCCAGTGCGTGTCCCCGAGCGTGTCCCAGTGCGTGTCCCCGAGCGTGTCCCCGAGCGTGTCCCAGTGCGTGTCCCAGCGCGTGTCCCCGAGCGTGTCCCCGAGCGTGTCCCCGTGCGTGTCCCAGCGCGTGTCCCCGTGCGTGTCCCCGCGCGTGTCCCAGCGCGTGTCCCAGCGCGTGTCCCCGTGCGTGTCCCAGTGCGTGTCCCCGCGCGTACCCGTGCTCCGGCGGCGTGTACTTGAGCAGCTCGGCGAGCTGCAGGGGGTACTTGCAGATCTTCTGCACGGGCGTGAGCAGGAAGCCGCCCAGCGTGATGTCGATCATGCTGCGCAGCAGGCGGCACGCCTCGAAGAACTGGCGGTAGCGGCCCAGCTGGGCGAGGCGCGCCAGCTCGGCGCAGGGCGCGCGGGGTGGTTGTTGCAGTACTCGGAGTAGACGCGGAACTCGTCCTGCTGCGCTCGCCGGAGACAGAGGGGCCCCCCGTGCGGCGCGGGGGGCCGGCGCGCCTCTTAGCGGAGACCCCCCCCTCACGGCCGGCGCCGGATTGGTGGCGTGACGCGTAGAAAAAACAAACACAAAGATGCCCCCCCCCCCCCCCCCATAGCCTTTACAACAGCGGTCCCCACCAACCCTTCTGGCACCAGGGACCAGTTTCACGGACCGGGGGGGGGGGGTCATCATTGGGTCTTTCCCCCTTTTCAGCGACGTCTGTTTTTTACTCGTTGTGGCTACTAGGGGTGAGAGCTCGTGGGCTCACCAACACCGCGGCTGAGACGAGCGCATGGTGCCGGAAGGAGGCGCGTAAGGAAGTGGTGATTAATAAAACAACGGGGGGGCCCCTCGCGAACACAGCGCTCTCACCTCCTGCTGCTGCTGCTGCTGTGGCTACTGCTGCTACTGCTGCTGCTGCTACTGCTGTCTGCTACTGCTGCTGCTACTGCTTGCTGCTACTGCTGCTGCTACTGCTGCTGCTGCTACTGCTGCTGCTACTGCTGCTGCTGCTACTGCTGCTGCTACTGCTGCTGCTACTGCTGCTGCTGCTACTCGCTGCTGCTACTGCTGCTGCTGCTACTGCTGCTGCTACTGCTGCTGCTGCTACTGCTGCTGCTACTGCTGCTGCTACTGCTGCTGCTGCTCCTGCTGCTGCTACTGCTACTGCTGCTACTGCTGCTGCTACTGCTGCTGCTGCTGTGGCTACTGCTGCTGCTACTGCTGCTGCGGCTACTGCTGCTGCTGCTGCTGTGGCTACTGCTGCTGCTACTGCTGCTACTGCTGCTGCTACTGCTGCTGCGGCTACTGCTGCTGCTGCTGCTACTGCTGCTGCTGCTACTGCTGCTGCGGCTACTGCTGCTGCTGCTGCTGTGGCTACTGCTGCTGCTACTGCTGCTACTGCTGCTTGCTACTGCTGCTGCGGCTCCTGCTGCTGCTGCTGCTGCTACTGCTGCTGCGGCTCCTGCTGCTGCTGCTGCTGCTACTGCTGCTGCGGCTACTGCTGCTGCTGCTGTGGCTACTGCTGCTGCTACTGCTGCTACTGCTGCTGCTACTGCTGCTGCGGCTGCTGCTGCTGCTGCTGTGGCTACTGCTGCTGCTACTGCTGCTGCTGCTGTGGCTACTGCTGTTGCTGCTGCTGCGGGCCCGGGGGTTGGGGACCCCCCCCTAGAGCTTTAACAGGCTGCAGGCGCCAGCGCTGTTAGCGAGGAGCACCTATTAAGGCCGGCACGGCACACGAGGGGGTGGGTGGCCAGCACCACGCCCGGCCGCCTTTGTCTCCCCAGTGGCGATGTTTACACATCGCACCAGGTACTCATTTCAGGCTGAGTTGCCCGAGAGGAGGCTCAAGTTCAGGTATTCATCACACACACACACATATGCACACACGCACACACGCACACGCACGTGCAGTCATAGAACCTGCACATGCTACCATGTGCAGGTTCTATAACCCGGTTACGGGAGCAAGCAAACATGTTTACATACACACAGAGCAGAGTGCAGGGTGCAGTGGTGCGGGGTGGCGGTAGTATGTTAGTCGTGAGAGGGTGCTGGTAGTATGTTAGTAGTGCAAGGTGCTGGTAGTGCAGGGTGCTGATTGTGTGTTAGTAGTGCAAGGTGCTGGTAGTGCAGGGTGCTGGATTGTGTGTTAGTAGTGCAAGGTGCTGGTAGTGCAGGGTGCTGATTGTGTGTTAGTAGTGCAAGGTGCTGGTAGTTGCAGGGTGCTGATTGTGTGTTAGTAGTACAAGGCGCTGGTAGTGCAGGGTGCTGATTGTGTGTTAGTAGTGCAAGGTGCTGGTAGTGCAGGGTGCTGATTGTGTGTTAGTAGTACAAGGTGCTGGTAGTGCAGGGTGCTGATTGTGTATTAGTAGTACAAGGTGCTGGTAGTGCAGGGTGCTGATTGTGTGTTAGTAGTGCAAGGTGCTGGTAGTGCAGGGTGCTGATTGTGTGTTAGTAGTGCAAGGTGCTGGTAGTGCAGGGTGCTGATTGTGTGTTAGTAGTACAAGGTGCTGGTAGTGCAGGGTGCTGATTGTGTGTTAGTAGTGCAAGGTGCTGGTAGTGCAGGGTGCTGATTGTGTGTTAGTAGTGCAAGGTGCTGGTAGTGCAGGGTGATGATTGTGTGTTAGTAGTACAAGGTGCTGGTAGTGCAGGGTGCTGATTGTGTCTTAGTAGTGCAGGGTGCTGGTAGTGCAGGTAGCTGGTAGAGCAGGGTGCTGATTGTGTGTTAGTAGTGCAAGGTGCTGGTAGTGCAGGGTGCTGATTGTGTGTTAGTAGTGCAAGGTGCTGGTAGTGCAGGGTGCTGATTGTGTGTTAGTAGTGCAAGGTGCTGGTAGTGCAGGGTGCTGGTAGTGCAGGTAGCTGGTAGAGCAGGGTGCTGATTGTGTGTTAGTAGTGCAGGGTGCTGGTAGTGCAGGGTCTGGTAGTGCAGGGTGCTGGTAGTGCAGGGTGCAGGTCGCTGGTATCGAGTTGGTATTGTGCGGGGGAAGCGGGTGGATCTCCGAGCCGATGCGGCAGTGCAGGGTAGTGCAGGGCAGCGCAGGGTAGCGCAGGGCAGCGCAGGGAGGCTCACGTGCAGCAGGAAGCAGGCCCCGATGTGGGTGGCGTGCGGGGCGGCCCCGTCCAGCTGGCACTCGAGGTCGCGCTGGAAGCGCCGCTGGAAGGCGTAGATCTGCTCGATGTTGCCGAGATCACGCACAGCTGCTCCTCGGAGAACATGTCCACGCGCTTGCGGCACTGCCGGATATAGCCCTGGGGTGGTGAGAGGGGTGGTGAGGGGGGTGGTGAGCGTGGTGAGGGTGGCGAACGTGAAGTGTGGAGCGTGGTGAGCGTGGCGAGCGTGGCGAGCGTGGCGAGCGTGGCGAGCGTGGCGAGCGTGGCGAGCGTGGTGAGCGTGGTGAGCGTGGTGAGCGTGGCGAGTGGCGAGCATGGCGAGCGTGGCGAGCGTGGTGAGCGTGGCGAGTGGCGAGCATGGCGAGCGTGGCGAGCGTGGTGAGCGTGGCGAGTGGCGAGCGTGGCGAGCGTGGTGAGCGTGGCGAGCGTGGTGAGCGTGGTGAGCGTGGGTGAGCGTGGCGAGTGGCGAGCGTGGTGAGCGTGGCCCCACACCTCACAGATGTCACGCAGATGCTTGATGTAGTCTCTCTCGGTGCTGAGGATCTCCCCGATGACGTTGGTCCTCATCTGCTGCCGCGCGGCGCCCGGGAGGGACACGCGGCCGCAGGAGGGACACGGGGCCCCCCTCAGGGCCCCCCTCAGGGCCCCCCGCGGCCCCCCTCACTGCGGGCCCCCCCCCGGCGTCTCCCTCCCCCTCCCCCTCGGCAGCCCCATCACCCTCGCCGTCCTCGTCGCCTTCCTGCTGGTTCACCCTCAGCTGCCACACGCAAGCGGGAGGGGGAGGGGGCGGGTGAGGAGGCCCTGCCCACTACTCACCCGCACTCCTCACCACCTACCCCCACTGACTCACCACAGATCCCTCCCAGACTGTTGGGGCTGTTAGCGAGTAGCACCTATGAAGGCCGGCACGGCACGCGAGGGGGTGGGTGGCCAACACCACGCCCGGTCGCCTTTGTCTCCCCAGTGGCGATGTTCACTACACACCGTGCCAGGTACTCATTTGAGGCCGAGTCGACCTAAGGGAGGCCCGGGACCGGATCAGATCATCGTCACTGGGGTTGGTGGTCGTTAGCGGGAATAGAACTCGGTGGCGCCGGGTTCGTAGCGTAGCGCGCTAACCGCTGCACTACCACTCACCCT